>NC_142800.1:79483624-79731920 GCF_049724085.1 Artemia sp. Qi Xiang Cuo
CTTTGGGAGCTCGATGGGCCTTGGGGGGTCGGGGTGGGCCTTTTGGGGCGCCGGTGGCCCTTTGGGAGCTTGGGGGGCCTTTGGGGACCGGGGGCTTCCCTCGGGCTTGGTGTAGGAGGATTGGAACCCTTTGGGGTTGGGGTAGAGGACCTCACAACACTGTTCAAATGAAACTTGTGTATTATAACGACCACAGAGTTTCACCATTAAATTCTCTTCTAAAATCTCTTCAAAAATCATCTTTTAAAATGTCTCTAACTGTTTCGCCGAAATAGTTCCATAACCTGTCTAAAACAGTTTCTCCCAAATAATCCCTAAACGTAATTCAGCGTGTTCCTTTTGTTTTTGTCATCTCTGCGCTAATGCATTTCAAATTAATAAGAAACCTGATTCCCGCGCTAAAACATTTCATCGCTAAGATGCTTCTTGGAGAATTGTTTCCATGGCCTTTGGCTATTAATATCCTTTGGAGTTCGACCAAAAGAGTTGTTTCCGAGTCAAAGACATTAATGACTTGGATCTATTCCTGGAGAATCGTTTCTAGGCGAAAATTTTTAAAGTCTGACAAATGATGTCATTGTTGATTGATCTGTCATGAAAGGGGAAATTAATTTGTTGTTTCTAAGGGGAATTATTGATTCACGTTAGGTGAATTGAAGTCGACAGCACAGCTGTTCCAAGGTCGATGTTGTTGTTGTTGTAAGTGCACGCTCTCAGCGAATGTCAAGGTCGATGTTGTTGTTGTTGACACGCTTTGATTACACAAACAATTTAGGTCATTGACCCCATTAACCATGTGTTCTCCCTAATGACTCTATGCCCATATTTGGTGCCCCGTCAGTATTCTATGCCCATATAAGGAGCCCCGTCACGAGTATAAGATAGCCTTCTACTCATGCCGCATTTTAAGCTAATTCTAATAATGGCTTGGTTTCTATCAGATTGGGATATCGATGAGTTTTAGTCAAGGAAATTGAGAAAAAACAAGTAATTTAGAAGCAAAATTGACAGCTCTCAATCTTTTGAAGTGCGATTGTCAGAGCATTATATTAGTTTTAACTTCTCTTTCCTCAAAAAGAAGATCATTATTCAAATGACAATTAGATTTTGTATTTATGGTTACTATATAATATTTATTAAAATAGGACCAAATATTTGAAAGCGCTTTATGTGCCTTAAGATGCAAAAAGATGAAACGTTTGTTCCTATACTGCCAATAAATTTTCGTTACCAATTTTTCCTATTGTTTGCTAATGGATTAGGCTACTAAACGAAAAAAATAGTAGTCATATTTGAATTTGACTCTATATACGGAAGCCTTTAAAAACAAGAAGAATTACTGATGCGCAGTTCCAATGACACCTCTATATAATAAAAACAATCCAGTTTTTTTATTTCTACGTGTCAATTAAAGTTCACGTTAAGCGAGTTCCACGTGAATTAAAAAAAGAGGCAAGTCTAGTTCATTATTCTGGCATTAAATTCAAGTTTCTGCATATTGTTGGCTTGCCAAAAATAATTTTACTCCTTAGCAGTGTTAAATAAGTCACTTCTCAGGATAAAGGAACCACTCGTACCTTTGCCCAGGCAGAAAATCCTAAGAAGAAAATATTAACCCCCCCCCCTGGAAAAAATATTGGGCACAAAGGTGTTGTAACCTTAAAAATTAAATCGTAGGTTTGGGACGACGCGATTTCTTAAAAGAATAGTCTTTTCAAACTTGAAAATGGACCCTTTCAATCTTACAAAAACAGTAATTGTGTCAATTTCTGAATTTTACTTATTTAAAACAAAAGAATTTAAATTATTTAAAATTAAATTCCCCTCTTTCTTGGCAACCCCGCACATAAGGTTATTGATAAAATCTGAGAATTATAAAAAAAAAGAAACTAGACCGAATGTCAAATTTCTGATTACGATAATGAAAAAAACAAAAACAAAAGCAGTTCGTTAAAAAAACAAAATTACGGCGGATCTTATGGTTTTTGAATTCTTTGGTTGACATGGTCCCCAACTAGGCCTACGGGTTGCACTATTTCTCCGCGAGCAAGAAGACTCTTGTTACTTTTTGATTTGTGTCAATAAGTGTGTCAGCATGGTGTGTCTAAAAAACAGGTTACTTTCGTGCGACAAAATTAATCTCACATAAAAAAAGAAGAAGAAAAAACTTAGAAATCTTAACTCATGTGGGTAGAGATGAGAAAATTGTAAGGGAAGAGTTTAGAAATTGAACTGAATTTACTGGATACCCGTCAAATTAACAAAAATAATGACAGAGTTAGACAACAAATAGAACAAAAACTAAAGAAAAATCATCAAACACAACAAAACAAAGGAATCACTAAATAAACTGACATTACATATAAATAAATCTTACACAAAGAAAACAAATCACCCGGCTACTGCAGGAGTAAATTTTGCCTATCCAGAATGTCATCAGCATAAGAAACAAAAGAAAGGTTAAGGCCAAGCAGGACGCAAGATGAGGGACACTGTGCCTGAGGATCTAGGACATAATTATTGAAAAATGTTGGGGAAGAGATAGCTCACTGTTTGGCACCTCTGCAAACATCAACACATTTGTCACACGGCATGGAAGGGCTAAATTTTTCAGGAGGCAACTTAAGGGAAATTTTCAACCTTGGGTATATGTCTCGCTAAGCACTAATGACGGACGAATTGACTCCTCGGTTCGCTGCAAACAAAGCATGGCGGCTTGTGTTATTGATTCAAATAACCGACGGACATCGTGTCCAACCAAAGCAAGCGTTTTACCGCTGTCGTCTGCATCGAATAAGATTTTCGCCACCACTGTAAGAGCATCAGAACACCCTAAGCCTTGCTGAGACCCGAACTGGTACGGATAGAAATAAAATTTATGGTTCAATGGTTTAACTCATCGATAAACAACAGATCGAAAAACTTGCAGAGAGTAGTCGACACAGTTATCGGGCGGAACAAATAACAATGAGTAGTGGACTTGCCTCTCTTGGGAATAGGTATCGAGTCACCAATAAAGAAAGATGATGGAGCAACTCCCCGTGTGAAAATCTTCTGCATTAAAAGAGCAAGATGGTATCTAAGCTGGATTCATCCATTTTTTTAAACGCATAACGCTGACATTACCTATCCCGCAAGAAGCTTTCCGCCTTAGGCGTTTAACACTACGCTCAATGGCAGATACTGTAAAATCAGTTGGTGATCTCCGTGTCACAAAATTTCAAGCTGTTTTTCATAATTCTTTTCCTAACTGTCATCAGGGGCAGAGAACTCAGTCGCATTATTAGCGAACCATTCAGACAGAGGAATATCCCCTCCCAAGTTAATGTCAGTGGAATGAGCTGCTGAGCGGAGTATTATGTTTCACAGTAAATTTGGGTCGTTTTCTATTTTATTATTTAAAAAAACTCTTTTCACAAAACGAACTCTTAAAAGAAAAGTAAAGAGCCTTATTAAGCCAAGAATGAGCAGAAATAAAGTCAAATAAATATCCAAGCGTAAATATCACAAATCACTATCAATAAATAAATAAAACTCAAAACGAATAAAAATTAGAATAAATAGCCGAGTCAAATTCAAAACAAGCAAAAATTAACATGAGTAGGGCTGATAACCTTCATGCCCTCTTCAAGACCAGAACATAATTTATGCTTTACTGAAAAAAAACGCTTTACTGAAATTTTCGGTTAAATTGACATACAATGATGTTTATTCCTTGAAGTTTTGATATTTCTTTAGTTTTCAAAATAAGAAAAGTGGAAAAATTTTAAACGTATTTTGCTGTCAGTAAAGCCTAAATTATGTTCTGTTCTTGAGAAGGCATGGGGTTTATCAACCCTACTCATGTTAATTTTGCTCGTTTTGAGTTTGACTCGGCTATTTATTGTAATTTCTGTTCACTTTGAGTTTAATTTATTTATTGATAGTGATTTGTGGTAGTTTTACGCTTGGAAGATTGTTTGACTTTATTTCTGTTCATTTTTGGCTTAATCTCTTTACTTTTCTTTGAAAACTTGTTTTGTGGAGAAAAATTTTTAAATTAATTTCTGTTCGTTTTTTTTATTGACATAGTCTTTTTCATGGAAAAAGAATTATCCCTCAAAAGTTATGCACCTGAGAAAATTTGCCTTATTTTCGAAGAAAAGGGAAACATACCCTAAAAGTTATAGAACTTTAAGGAAAATCAAACCATCAGATTCAGCGTATCAGAGAATCCTACTATAGAAGTTTTAAGCTCCTATCTGAAAGATAGTGGAATTTTGTATTTTTGTCTGAAGAAAGGTCACGGATGCGTGTTTATTTGTTTTTTGTTTTCTTTCTTTCAGGGGTGATCATATCGATCCAGTGGTCCTAGAGTATCGCGGGAGGGCTCAATCAAATGGAAATGAAAAGTTCCAGTGCTCTTTTTAAGTGACCAAAAAATGGAGGGCAACTAAAACCCATTCCACACTCATTTTTTTCCCACAGTCACCCGATCAAAAAGTTGAGATAGCCATTTTGCTCAGCTTGGTCGAAAAATACAATAGCTATGTCTTTGAGGATGACGTAATCCCCCACAGTCCTCGGGAGAAGGTCTGCAAGTTATGAACTTTGCCCAATGTTTACATATAGTATTGGTTATTGGGAAGTATACATAAGTTTTCAGGGGGAATTTTTTATGGTGGTTGGGAGGGGAGTGGTTCTGGGGTTAAGGGGGAGGATCTTTCCATGGAGGAAGTTTTCAAGGGGGAAGGGACATTACTATGAAGGGGGCACTGGGTTTATCAGCATTATTTTGAAAACGATCAGAAATTAAATATAAAAGACAGTTTTTCAACTGAAAGTAAGGAGCAATATCTAAACTTAAAACGAACAAAAATAATTACATATATGATTGGATTCACTCCCTAGTCAGTACCCCGCTCTTTACGCTGCAGTTTTTTTTTACTTTCATAAGAGCTATTTATTCTAATTTATTGCATTTGTTAGCATAATGTTATACTCACGGAACCGGAACAAAATCTGAATTTAAGTGAAAGTAGGGAAGTACTGACTAAGGGGCGAACCCCCTAGTATACATAACGAAAATATAGGCATACATAAGTTCGTTTCATTAGTTAAATTGTAAATTACATCAGCACTAAATTCTGGGAAATTCATTTAGCCAAAAAAAAAAGTAAAATTAATATGCAAATTTCATTTTAATTATTCATGTATGGTGAGCCAAAATCAAAGCTGCATTAATACTTAAAACGAACCGAAATTATTCCGTATATGAAAATTTTGCTGAAGTTTGACTCTGTCTCACAACTTTATTTTTTAAAACAAGAAAAACATTTTGCTTAAAGAGCGAGGCATTGAGGAGGGGACAGCGCCTATCATATACGGAATCATTTCTGTTCGTTTTAAGTTTTAATGTCACTCCTTACTTTCAGTTAATAAAAACTTGTTTTTTTAATGAATTTCTATAAGAATCAATATTATGAGTTGTTATTTGTATGTTGGAGAAACTTTTTCAACAATTTTTAATCCTGACACAAATAGTATTTTGTATTTTAATTTTATAGCTTCTGAAACTGACCTGAAAAATAAAACTTATTCACGAAGATTCTATCCATGCTGTTTGACAACTTGGATACACTTACACCCTTTTCATATATTTAAGTTTAAGAGCAGAAGTAGTAATTGTAGTATCCCCAAAAGTTTCAAGTTAATAACCCCAGTTGTTCTCGATATGTTGCTGAGATGTCTTGTTGGTAACCATGAATACACTGCCTTTTGATTTATTTTAAAGCAACTTTTAATTTTAAAACATAATGGGTCAATTGCATAATTCTGGGTATTGTCATGCCTAATATCAATGAAGACACAGTTGCTGGACCGTTCTATTATGCTGAACAAAATGGCTGTCTCAAAATTTTGACTGGATGCGTTTGAAAAAAAAATGGTCTTGAGAGAAGGACTGCTTGCGCTCCAATCTCTTTATATACTCTTAAAAAGGTTTTCAGAACTTTAAATTTTGAATTGAATTAGCTCCTTTAAAAGTTTCAATGATAATTATAGCTATTATAGAGTGGTGCTGCCTATGATGTCGCTTATTTGTCCTGTTGAAAACCTGCATGCATACAGTTTTTTCGTTTAATTGAAACTCCTAAGCGTTCCCTAAAAGTTTCATCTTAATACCCTTAGTGTCATTAGTTATAGTAACTGTAGTGGTAGTATTAGAAGTATACACATATTGCCTTCCTGGCTAGTTCAAAATCCCCCACAACTTACTCTTAAAGGTCTAAATTAATAAAATAATGTAATATAATGATATAATAATATAATTTTGTTGTGTCACCTTTTTGAAAGTCCATATGCTCATGGGTTGTTTTGATTTAGTTCAACATCCGCCTAAATCTTCCTTAAAAGTTTCACATTAATACCCTTAGCTTGCGCAGTAGCAATAGTTGTAGCAGTATGCGCAGAGAACAGTTGTTTCTTCAACATCCCCTTCAACACACGCTGAGAGTTTCAATTTAATACATACCATCAACTGTTCCCGAAGCATTTCTGATTCGTCCGCATGACAACCTGTGTGTGCATAGTGTGTTTTGAATTAGTTCCATACGGTATCTATATAACCCAAATTTTTCGCGTAAATATCATCAGTATTAATAGCAATAGCAGTAGTGGTTGCAGTGAATTCAATTGCAGTAGCCTTAGCTTAAGTGGCATTTGTTGCACCAGAAGTTCTGATAACATTAGCAGTAGTAATAACAGGAGCTGAAGCAGTAGCATTAGAATGAAAATATTTTCTGTTGGTTAGTTCAACATCCCTCACAACAAGCCCTGTTGTGGGAACTTCTAATGTTCATACACTTCTTGAAGTTTTCAGCTCAATGCTCTTAGCCCTACAAGTAGTTGCAATAGAAGTAGTAGTAGTAGTAGCAGTAGCAAATGTAGCAGTAAGAATAGTGTTAGCAGTAGTGGGCACATATTGCCTTTTGGTGAGATGATCTTCCCCTTTATGTATTCTCTTAAAGTTCCAACTTAACACCCAAATCAATTCTTGAGATAAGGTATTTCGACAATGTGCATGCACATAGTGTCTTTTGATTTAGTCCAAATTTCCCCTTAATACTGTAAATGTAGTGGTGTGGTAGAAGTACTGGTGGTAGTTGTAGTAGTATTGGTAGCATAAAAATGTTGCGTTTTTGATCGCCCCCTTAAAATAAAACGAATATTAATAATAATAATAATAATAATAATAATAATAGTAATAATAATAATAATAATAATAATAATAATAATAATAATAATAATAATAATAATAATAATAATAATAATAATAATAATAATAATAATAATAATAATAATAATAATAATAATAATAATAATAATAATAATAATAATAATAGTAATAATAATAATAATAATAATAATAATAATAATAATAATAAAATAATAATAATAGTAATAATAATGATAATTCAGTTTTAACCCGCTACAAAATGACAAAACATAAGCGGAGTACTAGGAAAAAAGAAACATAAAGAAAAATCAATATACACAAATATAATGCACAATCACTAACGGCAAAACAATCTAATGAACGGGTTGAGACAACCTAGAGAAGAAACAGCATTATCAGCTAAAACAGTATCTAATCTTTTGGATAACTCAGTAATATCCGTAGCACCGTATCATAGGCAGCGCAATCGTGCTGGCTAAGTAAAGAACGATATTGGCACAATGTATTATTCATTTTTTTTTCATACCAGGGCACTTCGTTGTTGTCGTAGAAACTTCAAAAAGGGCTCATTCGACTGGAAATTAGAAGGCTAATGCCTTTTTCAATAGTAGAAAATAATTGGAAGGCAGCTAACACGCCTTCCACGTCCACCATTTCCCCAAACACATCCAATCAAAATTTTGAGATAGCCATTTTGTTCAGTGTAGTTGATTTTTAGATAGAAATTATATTTTTGAGGAGGAAACTCCCCCCAGAGCACCCAGTGCAAGGGTTGTAAGTTATGCCCTAGCGGAAAATAAGATTTTCACTGAAAGTTGTACCCTAGAAACTTCGAAAAAGAAGCATTTAAATGAAAATTGAATGAGGTATTGGTCCTTTAATCATCCGAAAGTGATTTTAGGGCAAATAATACTCCACTAACGCTCACCATTTCTCCCTGTCCATCCAACAAAAATGTTTAGATATCCATTTTGATCAGCGTAGTTGAAAGTTCTGAAAATCAGGTCTTTGAGCATGACAACACTCCCCCCCACAGCCCTCAGGGCAAGGGTTGTAAGTTATGCCCTAGGGGCATATAAGGTTTTTATAGAAAGTGTCGTCATAGAAACTTCAAAAGTGGCGGTTAAGTGGCGCGCGCCAACTTTTACTGGCTTTATGTATAAATTTCATTGTGGCGCGCGCCACCCCAACTTTTACCTACTTTAAGTATAAATTTCATCGGGGCATGCGCCACTTAGCCTAATGTAAGTTACTAATCTAATCTAACCTAACCTAACCTCCCAACTTTTACCACCTTGATGTATAAATTTCATTGTGGTGCGTGCCACCCCAACTTTAACCGGCTTAAATATTTCTAAGGTACTAATAGATAGAGCGCTACAAATATCAGAATCAACTTTAGAGGACAATTTATGTCATGGGCAGATGTTTTTGAAATCCCTCTTCCCCCAAACTCAAAATTTTCCAAAATTTTACTTTAGAAGCCTTTTTAAATATTTCTAAAGCGCTAAGACATAGAGCGTTACAAACATCAGAATCAACTTTAGATGGCAAATTGTGTTATGGGAAGATGTTTTTGAAATCCCCCTTCCACCCAAACTCAAGTTTCCCAATATTTTTCTAAAGCGCTAAGACATAGAGAATGATGAAATATGTCTATTTCTGCTCGAAAACTCTCCCAAGGGGGTTAAATGATGAATGGGACAGTGACTCTTCTAGATTCCTCTTCCTTATGATTTTCGTTTGATTAACGAAAGGTAATATGCCGTTATACTGTATATTATTAGATGTTTGAAGGTTTTAGCTCTAGTGCAGGTTGAAATAAAGATAGAAAAAAGTGATGAATACCTCAAATGAAGTCCTCGATTCTTCAATGGCCGATGTAAGTTTAAATAGCTTTTTTAAGACATGATAGAATTTTGAGAATTTCAGTGGAAATCTTTAGGGAAAATTTCAGTGGGTTTAGATTTCCGGTAAATTTACAAAAAAAAATCCTGAAATTGAACTTTAGGAGCTTTTTAAATATTTCTAAATGCTCTTTACTTTTCTCTGAAAAATATTTTCTTGTGGAAAAAAAGTTTTTGTCACTAACATAATTAGACATAAGTTTAAAGAAAATTTACGTTTGAACAATTATTCGTCATTATTTCTGCTCATCTTTGATTTAGTGTAGCAGCTCTTTACTTTTAGTTGAAAAATATCCTTTGTGGAAAAAAGTTTTTGTCACTAACAAATATATCATTAGTCATAAATTTACAGAAAATTTACGTCTGAACAATTATTCGACTTTATTTCTGGTCATCTTTGATTTAATGTAGCAGTTCTTTACTTTTTAGTTGAAAAATATCCTTTGTAGAAAAAAAGTTTCTGCCACTAACAAATATATGATTAGACATAAGTTTACAGAAAATTTACGCTTGAACAATTATTCGAGATTATTTCTGCTCATCTTTGATTTAGTGTACCAGCTCTTTACTTTTAGTTGAAAAATAACCATTGTAGAAAAAAGTTTTTGTCACTAACAAATATATCATTAGACATAAGTTTACAGAGAATTTACGTTTGAACAATTATTCAACATTATTTCTGCTCATGTTTGATTTAGTGTAGCAGCTCTTTACTTTTACTTGAAAAATGTCCTTTGTGGAAAAAAGTTTTTGTCACTCTAGCAAATATATCATTAGACATAAGTTTACAGAAAAATTAATTTTTAACAATTATTCGACATTATTTCTGCTCATCTTTGATTTAGTGTAGCAGCTCTTTACTTTTAGTTGAAAAATGTCCTTTGTGGAAAAAAGTCTTTGTCACCAACAAATATATCATTAGACATAAGTTTACAGAAAATTTACGTTTGAACAATTATTCGACATTATTTCTGTTCATCTTTGATTTAGTGTAGTAGCTCTTTACTTTTAATTGAAAAATATCCTTCGTGGAAGAAGTTTTTGTCACACTAAAAAATATATCATAAGACATAAGTTTACAGAAAATTTACGTTTGAACAATTATTCGAGATTATTTCTGCTCATCTTTGATTTAGTTTAGCAGCTCTTTACTTTTAGTTGAAAAATTTCCTTTGTTGAAAAAAGTTTTTGTCACTCTAACAAGTATATCATTAGACTTAAGATTACATAAAATTTATGTTTGAACAATTATACGTTATTATTTCTGCTCATCTTTGATTTAGTGTAGCAGCTCTTTACTTTTAGTTGAAAAATGTGCTTTGTGGAAAAAAAGTTTTTGTCACTCTAACAAGTATATCATTAGACATAAGTTTACAGAAAATTTAAGTTTGAACAATTATTTGTTATTATTTCAGCTCATCTTTGATTTAGTGTAGCAGCTCTTAACTTTTAGTTGAAAAATGTCCTTTGTGGAAAAAAAGTTTTTGTCACTCTAACAAGTATATCATTAGACATAAGTTTATAGGAAATTTACGTTTGAACAATTATTCGTTATTATTTCTGCTGATCTTTGATTTAGTGTAGTAGCTCTTTAATTATAGTTGAAAAATGTCCTTTGTGGAAAAAAAAGTTTTTGTCACTCTAACAAAAAAAAGTCCAGTTTTGTTTCGAAATAAATTATTTCCGTAAAATCTGAACTAATAAACGTTTTTGATCGTACACTCTAGTTTCTGTATGAAAATTATGGAATTCTCTCTCTCTCTTTCTCTCTCTCTTGTCATACGTAAAATTTTAAACATTAACAATCTGTCGATTCTTGAAGACAATTGCACCTTCAAAGGAGGCTATATCTTCTAAGGTCACTCGGGGCCAATTATTTTAACCTTGTTTGTCTCTCTCACTTGTTTAATTTGGCGTTCGTTACGACCAAAAATCTCTGTTTATCATTTGTTTTTCATCGCTTTATGTGGGTATTTGTATTCTTAGCCCACCAACAGCATCAAGTCATTAGGAAAGATTATAATTCATGTTGATAAATACCCCTCTCTCTCTCTCTTTCTCTTGTCATACGTAAAAGTTCAAACATTAACAATCTGTCGATTCTTAAAGACCTTCAAAGGAGGCTATATCTTCTAAGGTCACTCGGTGCCAATTATTTTAACCTTGTTTGTCTCTCACTTGTTTAATTTGGCGTTCGTTACGACCGAAAATCAACTAAGTTGAACAAATATCAGGTTTCTGTAAAATGTGAACTAATATAGGTTTTTGTCCGTAAAATCTAGTTTTTTTGGAAGAAAACTATAGAAAATACATTTCTCTGGACCAAATGTGAAACTTAGGATATAAAAAAAATCCAGTTTTGGTTCGAAGATAAACAATTTCCGTAAAATATGAACTAATAAAGGTTTTTGACAGTAAACTCTAGTTTTTTTGTAAGAAAATTATGGAAAATACATTTCTCTGACCCAAATGTGAAACTTTGGTTAAAAAAGATCTAGCTTTGATTCGAAAATAAACTATTTCCGTAAAATCTGAACTAGTAAAGTTTTTTGACCGTAAACTCTAGTTTTTTGTAAGAAAATTATGGAAAATACATTTCTCTGGCTCAAATGTGAAACTTTGGTTAAAAAAAAGTCTAGCTTTGGTTTGAAAAAAAACTATTTCCGTAAAATCTGAACTAATAAAAGGTTTCAACCGTAAACTCTAGTTTTTGTATGAAAATTATGGAAAATACATTTCTTTGACTCAAATGTGAAACTTTGGTTAGAAATAAAGTCCAGTTTTAGTTCGACAATAAACTATTTCCGTAAAATCTGAACTAATAAATGTTTTTGACCGTAAAATCTAGTTTTTTTTAAGAAAACTATGTAAAATACATTTCTCGGACCAAATGTGAAACTTTGGTTATAAAAAAAAATACAGTTTTTTTTAATAAATAAACCATTTCAGTAAAATCTGAGTTAATAAAGGTTTTGACCGTAAACTCTAGTTTTTTGTATGAAAATTGTTAAAAATACATTTCTCTTGCTCAAATGTGAAACTTTCCGTAAAATCTGAACTAAGAAAGGTTTTTGACCGTAAACTCTAGTTTTTGATAATAGTATTCTCAATCTTTTTAGGATGTATGGAGCGAGTGTGACCTCACGCTTGAGGAGGAGCTTCTTTTGTGTAATAAAAGCATAGCTGATAGTGATGAAGTAAAGGAAATCCACTATATGTCTGATGATAGTGATGAAGTAATGGAAATCCATTATACATCACTAGGATTATCATACACATCAGATGATCTAGTGAGGAGGGGGCCATCTGGAAGAATGTGTATTGAAGACGAAGAGCGGTTGTCTGCTCATCGTCTTCCTAAAAGAGTACGTGAAGTTTTATTTCAGGAGATGCCCTCTTTGAACAATATAACGGTAAATGATGAGCCGGAGGTTGAGATTGAATGTATACCACCCCCTCTGGTGGATATAATGGTATTGGAGGATGGTGACGAAGATATTCCGATAATTGAACCGGACATTGTTCATTTAAAAAGCATTGTAAATATTGATATTTCAAAAGAATAAAGATTAAAAGAATGAATTATTTTTTGTTATCTTTGATAGAAAACTTGGCTGTGGACTGATAATACTCTATGGAGTGATCTAATCAAACTGAACTATTCATGCACGGAAGTCTCTGATGGTATCCTTACTCTATATATATCTAGTATGAGAAAATTAAAATAATACAAACAAATTTATTGTATGATTACAATATAAAACTCATTTTACATATCAATATTTAGATTTATCGCTAAATCCTATATGGGAACTCTTCCACCACGGTTTTCGTTGTTTAAAATCCTTTCCCTAGAATGACCTCTTATGTTGTCTCTTAAAGGGCCACTTTTTCTCTTCTGTTAGAACATATTCATCATAATATTCAGAGTTATATATATACACATTCAGAGCTTTATACACATTTTTCATTGGGTTTTCACTGCTGTCTTTTACACTATAGAGAAATCCCTCTTTTCCCAGTCTTTTCCTTTGATCTTCCTTATCTGTCATATCAAACATTCTTTTCTGTGAGCTTACTTGAAATCGGTATAAATTTCTTTTCATTTCACATATGATTTTTCTTCTCATTTTCTCAAAATTCTGCTTATCTATCTCTGCCTTTATGCTGTCTAAACATGCAGTAGGTTCATGAGAATGTTCAAAATCATGAAAATGTCCTTTACAAATAGAACAGTTGCAATAAAAGGATATTTTTAACTCAACTTGTTCACTCATGTTATCACACTGCCAACTAAAAACTTATTGAATTCTATTCACAGACTAATAAAAACTATAGTAAAAATCCTTTCCTTATATTCTCTGCAATCCTCTCCCCCTAATATTTCCGACTCTCTGATTGGCTTAGAAGGAGATGTAACCGACTCTCTGATTGGCTTAGAAGGAGACACGTGATCCTGTTTCCCGTTATTGGATCAAAACATTCTCCCCACCGATTATGTAAATCAAGTTCCCGGAAATTCTCTTCCCTACATCAATACATTCCCCTAGCGATTATGTGAATCACCCCTCGTGTCATTAAATCTGGCCAAACAGCAACAACAAATAAATCGACCTTGACATCATCCATTAGACATTAATAAACCATGAAAATACACCAAATTGAGAAAAGTCCTATTTTTTCATTCTACGTGACAAAAACCATAAAAACATGCATAAATTGCTGTTGACATCCAAGAAAACATCCTTCAATTGTTGTTGACATCCAGGAAACATCCATCAAAGTGAGAAAAATCCTGTTTTTTCATTCTAAGTGACAAAACCATAAAAACAAACATAAATTGTTGTTGACATCCATGAAACATCCTTCAATTGTTGTTGACATTCAAGAAACAACCATCAAATTGAGAAAAATCCTGTTTTTTCATTCTCAGGGACAAAAACCATAAAAACATGCATAAATTATATAAGCCTGGAAGATTATGTAATCAATTTCTAAGAAATTTAGTTCCCCTTCGATTATGCAATCAATTTCTCGGAAATCCATTTCCCTTAGATCAATACATTCCCCTACCGATTATGTAAATCATCCCTCGTGTCATTACACTTGGCCAAACAAAAAACACAAATCAATCGACCTTGACCCCATTAGACATTAATAAAAAATTGAAAATACATCAAAGTGAGAAAAATCCTGTTTTTTTTATTCTCAGTGATAAAACCCATAAAAACATGCATAAATTATGGACTGTTTGTACTTGTCCTAGTCAAGTCCTGGATTATTTCTCGGAAATCCTCTCCCCTCGAGGGATTCTATGCCCATATATGGACCCCCGTTCGGACCTCATGATAGGTTAGGTTAGGTTACGCAATCAATTTCTTGGAAATCCTCTCCCCTTCGATTACGCAATCAATTTCTCGGAAATCCTCTCCCCCCTAGAGATTCTACGCCCATATATGGAGTCCCGTTCGGAGTTAGACTCAATTGTAGATGGAAGCACATGTGTTCGTTCCGTATTCAATAAGGGGGTTCTAATTATATGATTTATTAAAGTTATAAAAGTAAAAACATTTATATTTTTTTTTCATTAGTGTGCAAATTATGTTCTGGCCTTGGGAAGGCATAGGGGTTTTGAGCCCTAATCACGTTAATTTCCGCTCGTTTTGAGTTTGACTCGGTTATTTATTGTAATTTCTGCTCGTTTTGGGTTTCATTTATTTATCAATGCTAATTTGTGGTAGTTTCACGCTTGGTAGATTATTTCATCTTATGTTTGCTCATTTTTGGTTTAATGGAGTTCTTTACTTTTCTTTTAAAAACTTATGTTGTGGAAAAAGATTTTTTTAATTAATTTACTAACGATGGCATGATTACGGTAAGAACGAGGCAACTGCAGAAGGTACTTCAGGTATCGAAAGTATATCACTCAAATTGATTTTAGTTACTTCTTCTGGAGCATTGGATATATACCGGACATAAATAGAACGGAGGGGTCACAAAATGTACTATAAAGACGGGTGAATGCTCGACGTGAGCGACCATGCTTAGCGACGATTTTCCCATAGTCAATCTGAAGCTTTTAGGTTCCTTCACATTCAAAACGTAAGACTTTACGTTACGTTTAGTCCTAAGGTTGTTACGTTTCATGTTACGGGTCTTACGTTTATTTTCCTTCACATTGAAAATCTTCCCTTTACACTGCAACGTTAATTTTCAGTTCTATCAATACAAAAAAGTGGTTTTCCTTGTTGATCAAGGAGGGGGCTGTAATTTTTTTATTCCAGGTTTTCTATTGTACTGAACCCAACGGTACACTTTTCATTTTGATCTGACGCCATTTTAGAGAGGTTTCAGACTTGTTTTTAAATCACATGTTTTATTCTAAACGTGTTTTTAACTTTTAGCTACTGTGGGCTGTAGTTCACTCTTTAGTCATCCCTGTGGTTATCCCAATCCAATGTTAAACTTCTGGAAGTGAACACTGGCAAAGGGAAAGGGCACTGCACAGCAGTTTCTAAATTTTTTACTGTTTTCTCTTTAGTTACAGTTTCATGGCAGGCATGTCTTTTTACACATTTTTAATAACTTTATGTTAAAGAGCGTCGCTTTACCTTGTTTTTCACCATCTCCCATAGAAATAAGATACCTAATTATAGCTATTAGATTATTTGTTTTCAAAGAAAATCTAAAACCAGTTACTACATTTCAAAACAAAGCCATAGAAATGTCAAAACTATTTTCTCATATCATTTTTTTACTCTGGTACCAGCGTTATTATTGTTAATTATTTATATTGCTGCAATATTTTTTTTTAGACCTACTAGCCTTTTTTTCATATAATTTAATGCTTACCTTAAAGCGAAAAAAGAAAAAGCTTTATTTATTTCGTCTATAAAACTAAAAACACACTGAATGACTAAATTGATTTTTTAGCTGTCTTCATGATCTCCGTCTGCCACTCTAATTTTGAGTCATCTGATACTTTATTCAGATGAGGTAATGATTGTAGAAAGTACCACTCTGGATCATGCTGGTCATCGCTGGGTTTATATATTTTTTTTTTCAATTGCTCGCTGTTTAAGATATTCAGCAATAGCTTCTTTCAGGTCTGTTTGATCTCTAGACCTGGTTTTTCTTCTTTTATGAGTTTGATTTTGGCTTGTTGATGCATATACTTCTTGCCTACTAGAAACTTGGGAACTTGGGATATCTGTTTGATTGTTGGTGATAATTTCTTCACTAGGATTAAAATCAATATCATTCACCTCATCATAGTTATATTGTTGGCTGCTAACTGCAGCATGTGAAACATCTTGATCAGGAGATTTGGTGAAAATACTTTTTGTATAGTCCAAGGGATTCTGACTAGAGACAGCCCCTACAAGCTCTGAATAAATTTCCTCTGATATATTCTTATCTTGAACAGCGTTCCCTGTTGTCTTATGGTTCCTTGCAATTATATGTTCAGAAAGGAACATCCACTTGGAGATCTTCCCTTTTTTCTTTAAGTCTCTCAAGTTCTCAAGTTCCTCCATCTTTTCATAAGCTCATTAACTAGAAAAAACAACAATTATTACTAAACTTTTCAATTTTTAAACTTTAAACATACTGATTTTATAGCCCGATTTTTATTGCAGCTTATTCGTAAGAACTATTGAGGAAATTTAGTTCATTTTTCTCCTCAGTAGCAAGAACTCCATAGCTGATTAATTTTATGGAGCAAAAAAAAAATTTTTAGACCATAGAAAGTCAAAGATCACTTAGAAAAGAAGTAAAATTAACTGTGGCTTAAATCAAATTTATTGAAACGAGTACTTTGCCTACAACCAATTACACACACATTTGTTATTGTATTAACTGAATTAATATCATTTTTTGTTACTACAATACCTCAAGTGCATAGATACTCAATACACTGTACTGTATTTCCATTTGTTTATCAAAGTTGAGTGTCACTTAAAACCTGTTGTTTCTGGGCCAAAAAACCCATGCATACTCAGTGTCCTGATTAGAAGCTTAAAAATACAGCACAATTTTTTGTGTTTGCCACTTCTTCATGAATGGAAGATCAAATTTTAAGGTTGCTTTGGGTCCAACTAAAGTTGGTCAAAATCAAATTATACTTGAAGACAATTTTTATTTACTTTTTTTAAAGTTCGTCTTTTCTATGACATTTTTCTTCCTTCCAGACAAAGTATTAAAGATTACACGTTACATAGATCTAATGACCAAAAATGTATTCTTTAATTAGTTTTATATCAACCTTACCCAGCGATAGTTAAATCAGGCCCTACTAGGGTAGCTTAAAAACAATCTTTAGCAGACAAAGAGGATGGTGAAATATGAAAGAAAGATTTTTTAGATCTGTTTAGGCTACGTTTGTAGTCACTTAAAAAACTCAAAACTTGCAACTCTTTATATATCATACTATTCATTGATACTGAGTTAAAGTGCTTGTAGCCAGATTTTTTTTTTTTTTGATAAGAGCAAGACATATATTTCTGTTTTTGTTTCTTAGCACTGTGTTTGGCAAAAGATCTGTAAATTGTTGTAAATTTGTTTTTAGTTATTAGTATATATGTTTATGCAATCAAAATGTACATTATTAGCAAATAAAGCATGGTGAAAAGAAACAGCCTCACAGTTAACTATAAAAAGTAGAACAGGTGCAAGGGTACCATTAGAGACAGTGGAATCAAAAAAAGACCTTGCAATCATTATTGCCTCTCAGCTCAAGTTTCATAACAATACAAGCAAAATAGTTTCAAAGGCCTCTCAACTCACTGGTCTCATTAGGTGGAGCTTTAAGCATCTTGACCAGCAGACCTTTGCAAAGCTGTACAAAGGGTTAGTAAGACCTACTATTGAGTATGGAAATGTTGTATGGGGGCCTCACTATAAAACAGACTCAGCTGAGATAGAAAAAGTTCAAAGATGAGCCACAAAGCTTCTTCCAGGCTTCAAAGAGATGAGTTATGAAGAGAGGTTACAGAAACTGCAACTTCCAACACTCAAGTACAGAAGAAAAAGAGGAGACCAAATCCAGATGTACAAAATGAAAAACAAGTTGGAAAACTTAGCTTTGAAAATTACGTTCAGCTCCCCAAAACCCAGACTACACGAGGTCACTCGGTAAAGGTGTTCAAACCCCACGCCCTAAATAAATAAAGATCCAATTTCTCGAGTGTAAGAGCTGTAGACGACTGTAACAGTCTCCCAGAAAGTTTTGTGAAAGCAGACACCCTAAACACATTCAAAAATGGACTCGACCGATTCTGGAAAGAACACATGTACACACACGACTCTTAAACATCTGACTTTATTGACTTAAAACTGTTAACACACAGGAAGCCAAAAAATATACCACACTTCACTCACAAACACTTATCATGGAAACCTGCAGAATTTCAGATAGCCAAGTATCAGAGAAACAAGACTTGACGAGCCAACTGACAGCCATCTACAGAGTGCCTTAACAGCGATGTTTCCCTAGAGGCACTAAGGATCCTGTAAGTTATAACAAAACTTTTCATACTGTTTTTGCTTGTAATATTTTTCTGCTTATTTCCAATCAGAACTTAGGTCATATTGTACAATTTTATCATTTTAAGAAAAAATAAATAGCCTTAAATAGCCCATATTGAACCCAATCATTGGAAATGGCAGTACAATATAAGGTAGCATTATAGATCAGCAGCTTTGTAGGAGAAAACAGCTTAATAAACTTAAAAAATACCATTACATTCCATATTTTATGCTCTTTTCATGTATCACATTTCTATTTCTGGCAGTGCATCTTATCTTCCCTTAATGGTCCTGGATATATCCCTAAGATGGCCTATTTATAAATTTATTACATTGCCAAAGAAATTAACTTAGTCTTTATTTTTTCTCAATGATCCTAAATCTTTTTTCATTTGAGAGGATGTTGTGAAACTAGATCAAACTATCTATTTAAATGTACCAAAGCAGGTTAGATCCTAATCTAAATTTATTCTTGCTTCAACCTCATAAAGAACATTTTAAGTCCTGAGTTAAGTTAAAAAACTAATCTCTTAGATATCATTTAAAATGATTAACTGTACCACATTAGGTTTTATTTTAACCTCAACCCCAAATAGAATTGAAAACTAGCAATATTTATCAAAGCATAGCCTATCCTAGCCAAGGCCTACAAATCAAGACAGTCTATACTTACTACATTCTTAGCTGCTGATGAAAAACTTGGCTCAGACTTTCCAAAGAATTTAGTTTAAAGTGATTGTCCTTGAAAACAGGGTCCCTCGAGTTATATAACATTTCTAGCTTCTACAAACTCAAATATTTTTTCATATAAAGAGCTAGGCACACGTAGCTGATTTCGGGAACCGATTTCAGCATTAGTGGACAAACGATAGCGGTAAGAAAAATTTGTTGAAAGTCTAGTGCGCAAAATTTTCAAAAAAAAAATCATGGACACAAATAGTCAACTGGAGTTTCTTAATAGTTGCTTGATTGATCTCAGCTTAGTTCTCAGTTTAGTTCTCAGCTCAGTAGTGGGGTCTCTCTCCACAGACGCCTCTGGCTGACTATTTATTTGTATCACTGTTTTTTTTGTGATGATCATGATGAAAACCAGCGCTGATTTTGTAAATCGGTGCCGAAAACTAGAAAATTTTTCAAGCTCAAATCGACACCGATTTCTTTTAAAATCGGCGCTGATTTGGATATCAGTTTCCAAAATCAGCTACATGTGCCCAGCCCTTAAGTTCCATTTTGCTCAAACGTAAACGTAAGAAGTAGAAATATTTTGAACTTCTTCCGTCAGAGATCTAGCATTGCGTTTTGACTTACGGATACGTTAACGTAAGGTCTTACGGAGGGTTATGAGCCTTACGGAACGCTTTCGGAATCCAGTGTGAAGGGGAGAACGAAAAGCCAACATTCAATGTGATGGATCCTTTTGTTTAATGTCGATAAGAGTCGAAGCTTTTGTTTAATGTCGACGATTTTTTGAATTTTCCAAATTAATATACTCAGTTACTCCTGTGTTGCACCCTTTTGAGAGTCCGTATTCACATAACATGTATTGATTTAATTCAATACTCCCTCAACATTCTATGAAAGGCTCACCTGGATACCCTTCGTCTTCTTGGAAAGTAAAGTTCAAAGATGCATACCTTTCTAAATAACATATACTTTGTGTATACAATTAAACAAATTGCCTAACTTACAGCCCTTGTCCTGAGGATTGAGGGGAGGTCGACATCCCCATATACATAATTCCTGGACCTTTCAACTATACTGAACAAAATAGCTCTCTTAAAATTCTGATTGAATATGTTTTGGTGAATGATAGGCTTGGGGTGAGGGGGGGTCCATCACTTTTGACTCTTAAAAAGGGCACGAAAACTCCTGAATTCCAATCAAATGACCTCTATCCGATCCAGAGTTTACTCGTTCCATATAAACCATATATGCTCCGGGGATAACTTACAACCCTTATCCATGGGATCTGGGGGATTGTGTCCGCCGTAAAGACATTGTTATATGATTTTTGGACTATTAGTAACAAAATGGGTATCTCACAATTTCAATTAAATGCATTTTGGGAAAAGAAGATGTGAGGGAGGGGGGCTAGTTGCTCTCCACTCTTAAAAGGAAATAGAACTATACAATTCAAATCAAATGAGTCTCTTTCTAAAGTTTACACGACCACCCCTTCCATAAAAACCTTATATGTTCTTAGGGCAAAAAGTACAACCCTTACCCCCAGAGTCTGGGGCATTCTATCCACCCCAAAGGGCGTATTATATGATCTTTGGGATCTTTTTGAACAAATGGCTATATCAAAATTTTTATCGGATGCATTTGTGGAAGATACGACATAGGCTCTATACGATCACTTTGACTCTTAAAAAGGGAATTGGAACAACTGATTTCCAATCCAATTATCTTCCCCTGGAGTTAACACGGCCACCCTTTCCATAAAAACCTTTTATGCCCTCGGGGCATAATCTTTACGACCACCCTCTATATAAAAATCTTATATGCCCCCAGGGCAAAGCTTACAACTCTTGCCCTGAAAGCTGTCGGGGGTTGTCATCCTCAAAGACATAATTTCCGGACCTTTTAACTATGCTGAACAAAATGGCTATCTATAACCAAAAAACAATTCAATTCAATTCAATTTTATTTGAATAAAAACATAACACAAACATCAACAACAATAAAGATCCTAGAAGATAACTTGCTAAGGACAAACAAGTCTAAAACCAAAAAAAAGAATATATATTTTGCCCACGCCACTCTTTACAGAAGTAGTGCTGTTACAGAAGGCAGTGCTGTTTCGCTGTCTATGACTAGATGACTCATTGATCATGTCTTTCCTGTTTTGAGAAATTGTGTCTTTGAATTCTCGCTTAATGTAGAATCGAATCTGATTCAGACCGCATCTTGGTCGTTCACGCTTTCCAAATGTAGAACCACAACATCATTTTAGTTCACACTTCAACTAAAGCCAATTTTTTTTACCATTTTGGGACAATACCGGGATGAATACAGACCAGTGGAGCAGCTATTTTTTCTGCCATTAATACACAGTGACAAATTTCTGCACAATAAATATTTAATAACTAACGCACAACATATTTTTTCTGTGGTTCCATCGGTGACGCCAAAAGCTGAAAAGGAGCCGGGATTTTTCTTAGAATTTGATCTGAATTTTCGATATAAACTAAACGGTTATTTTTATTAGATTTCCAACGAAAACTTACCATTATCGAAACTTCATACAGGACCCCTCTTTGAACAGCAAGGAAAATCATTTTTTGCATAGGCAGCAATGATATGTCTTATTTTTTCTGCTGTTTTTTTCTTCTTCATCTCTATCAGGGCACTGGAACATCACAGTGAGCTGTTTAAGGGCTTAACTGACAGCTAATTATTGTGTCTCATGTTTATTTGTAAATTTGACTCGGTAAAGCCGTCATAAAGCGCCTTTTGTGCCATAAAAGCAAAATTTGGGAGACATTTCTGGAATAAAAAGGCTGGGCTGGACACATGGACTTCATAAAAAGCTATTTATGAGTTCATCAATAAACTATTTTTATATCTGATCGCTTTTTAAAAATTTGACATAATAAGGCAGTTATAAAGTACCACATGGCACCCAAAACTCACAATTCAGGTTATTTTTCTGTTTTAAAAAAATGAAAATGAAAAAAGGGTCTTATTCAATGAAAAAGCTAGGCAGACAAATTTTGTGTTACGGGTTATATGCGAGTTAGCATAGAAATCCAAAATGTAAAGAAGAGGACGCTATTAGCGCTCATTAAGCGCTTATTGGAGTTTCGATTAAACAAGTAGGAAGGACATAATATCTCCGGGACGAACACATGTGCTGCAACCTACAATTTATTCTAAAGCTGACGGGCTATAATTTATTCAAGGATTATCAATCCACGAAGGGGAGAGAATTTCCGAGAAATTGATTTATATAATCGAGGGGAATGTATTGATCGACTCGAGGGGAATTTATTTGTTGTTTCTAAGGGAAATTATTTATTCTAACGGAAGGGGAATTAGAAATGATATCACTTGTTTACTAGGAATTATGCGGGAGTCTAAAGAGATAGAAATTCTATTTTTAAATATGGCTTCTTTGATCTTTAGTTTCAGGAATTAGAAATGACATCACTTGTTATCTTGGAAATATGCGGAAGTCTAAAGAGATAGAAAAATCCTTTTTTAAATACGGCTTCTCTAATCTTTAGATCACAGAGACAAATTAATATTCTATCGAAACCATAATAGTGTAGCTACGAACACCTATGAGATGAAGAGATTAACGTGGGAAATGGTTTCCTAGAAATTTCAAATGCGACAGCGCAGGGATGCCAAAACAAAAGGAACACGCAGAAATTACGTTTAGGGATTATTTGGGTGAAACCATTTTGAGACATTTTAGAAGATGATTTAAGCGAAACCGTTTGAGGCATTTTAGAAGACGATATTAGAAGATGATTTAGAAGATGATTTGAAGATGAAACTCTGCGATCGTTATAATGCACAAGTTCCATTTGAACAATGCTTTGAGGTCCCCTACCCCAACCCCAAAGGGCCCCCCTACCCCAACCCCAAAGTGCCCCCAAGCCCCAAAGGCCCCCCCAAGTTCCCCCGGGGCCCCGAATTTTTAAAAATACTTTTATGAATGCTGGCTTGGTATTTCCAAGTCCAAGAATTTGTCTTTGATGGTGTTTATGTCTATAGTATTAATCTTTCTCTGTTTGCATGTATGATTCTATTTGTTTGCATGTCTTGGTTAGTGTTTCTTAGACTAAGCATTTGTTTTTGATGCTTTGTATGTATATAGTGCTGTCTGCCTATCTTTGCATTTCCGATTCTATTTGTTTATATGTCTGGGTTGGTGTTTGCAAGTCTATGTATTTGTCTTTGTTGGTTTGTATATCTAAAGTGCCTGTCTTTCTCTGTTTGTATGTCTGATTCTATCTGTTTTTATGTCTGGGTTGGTGTTTGCAAGTCCAAGTATTTGTCTTTGTTGGTTTGTATATCTAAAGTGCCTGTCTTTCTCTGTTTTCATGTCTGATTCTATTCGATTGTATGTCTGGGTTGGTGTTGGCAAGTCCAAGTATTTGTCTTTGTTGCTTTTTATATGTAAAAGGCATGTCTTTCTCTGTTTGTATGTCTGATTCTATTTGTTTGCTTGTCCGGGTTGGTGTTTACAAGTCCAAGAATTTGTCTCTGCTGGTTTGTATATCTAAAGTGCCTGTCTTTCTCTGTTTGCATGTCTGATTCTATTTGTTTGCAAGTCTAGTTTGATCTTTGCTAGTCCAAGTATTTGTCTTGTTGGTTTGTATATCTAAAGTGCCTGTCTTTCTCTGTTTGCATGTCTGATTGTATTTGTTTGCATGTCTGGGTTGGTCTTTGCAAGTCCAACTATTTGTCTTTGTTGATTTGTATATCTAAAGTGCCTGTCTTTCTCTGTTTGAATGTCTGATTCTATTTGTTTGCATGTCTGGGTGGTGTTTGCAAGTTCAAGTATTTGTCTTTGTTGGTTTGTATATCTAAAGTGCCTGTCTTTCTCTGTTTGCGTGTCTGATTCTATTTGTTTGCATGTCTGGGCTGGTGTTTGTAAGTCCAAGTATTTGTCTTTGTTGGTTTGTATATCTACAGTGTTTGTCATTCTCTGTTTTCATGTCAGATTCTTTTTGTTTGTATGTTTGGGTTGGTGTTTGCAAGTCCAGGTATTTTTTTTTGTTGGGTTATATATCTAAATTGACTGTCTTTCTCCGTTCGCAGATCTGATTCTATTTGTTTTCATGTTTGGGTTGATGTTTGCAAGTCCAAGTATTTGTCTTTGTTGGTTTGTATATGTAAAGTGCATGTCTTTCTCTGTTTGAATGTCTGATTCTATTTGTTTGCATGTCTGGGTTGGTGTTTGCAAGGCCAAGTATTTGTCTTAGTTGGTTTGTATATCTAAAGTGTCTGTCTTTCTCTGTTTACATGTCTGATTCTATTTGTTTGCATGTCTGGATTGATGTTTTCAAGTCCAAGTATTTGTCTTTATTGGTTTGTATATCTAAAGTGCCTGTCTTTCTCTGTTTGCATGTCTGATTCTATTTGTTTACATGTCTGGGTTTGTGTTTGCAAGTCCTAGTATTTGTCTTTGTTGGTTTATATGTCTAAATTTCCTGTATTTCTCTGTTTGCATGTCTTATTCTATTTGTTTTCATGTCTGTGTTGATGTTTGCAATTCCAAGTATTTGTCTTTGTTGGTTTGTATATCTAAAGTGTCTTTCTTTCTCTGTTTGCATGTCTGATTCTATTTGTTTGCATGTCTGGGTTGTTTTTTGCAAGTCAAAATATTTGTCTTTGTTGGTTTGTATATCTAAAGTGCCTGTCTTTCTCTGCTTGCATTTCTGATTCTATTTGCTTGCTTCTCTGGGTTGGTGTTTGCAAGTCCAAGTATTTGTCTTTGTTGGTTTGTATATCTAAAGTGCATGTCTTTCTCTGTTTGCATGTCTGATTCTATTTGTTTATATGTCTGAGTTGGTGTTTACAAGTCCAAGTATTTGTCTTTGTTGGTTTGTATATCTAAAGTGCCTGTCTTTCTCTGTTTGCATGTCTGATTCTATCTGTTTACATGTCTGGGATTGGTGTTTGTAAGTACAAGTATTTTTCTTTGTTGGTTTGTATATTTAAACTGTTTGTCATTCTCTGTGTGACTGTCTGATTCTTTTTGTTTGTATGTTTGTGTAGGTTTTTGAAAGTCTCGGTATTTTTTTTTGTTGGTTTATATATCTAAACTGTCTGTCATTCTCTGTTTGCAGGTCTGATTCTATTTGTTTGCATGTCTGGGTTGATGTTTGCAAGTCCAAGTATTTGTCTTTGTTGGTTTGTATATGTAAAGTGCCTGTCTTTCTCTGTTTGAATGTCTGATTTTATTTGTTTGCATGTCTGGGATTGGTGTTTGTAAGTCCAAGTATATGTCTTTGTTGGTTTGTATATCTAAAGTGTCTGTCTTTCTCTGTTTGTATGTCTGATTCAATTTGTTTGCATGTCTGGGTTGGTGTTTGCAAGTCCAAGTATTTGTGTATTTGTCTTTGTTGGTTTGTATATCTAAAGTGTCTGTCTTTCTCTGTTTGCTTGTCTGTTTCTTTTTGTGTGCATGTCTGGGTTGGTGTTTTCAAGTCTTAGTATTTGTGTTTGTTGGTTTATATATCTAAAGTGTTTGTCTTTCTCTCTTTGCATGTCTGATTCTATTTGTTTACATGTTTGGGTTGGTGTTTACAAGTCCAAGTATTTTTCTTTGTTTTTTTGTATATATAAAGTGCCTGTCTTTCTCTGTTTGCATGTCTGATTCTATTTGTTTGCATCTCTGGGTTGGTGTTTGCAAGTCCAAGTATTTGTCTATGTTGGTTTGTATATCTAAAGTGCATGTCTTTCTCTGTTTGCATGTCTGATTCTATTTGTTTTCATGTCTGGGTTGGTGTTTACAAGTCCAAGTATTTGCCTTTTATTGGTTTGTCTATCTAAAAGTGCCTGTCTTTCTCTGTTTGCATGTCTGATTCTATTTGTTTGCATATCTGGGTTGGTGCTTTGCAAGTCCAAGAATTTATCTTTCGTGGTTTGAATGTCTAAGGTGTCTGTCTTTCTTTGTTTGTGTGTCTGATTCTACTTGTTTGCTTGTCTGGGTTGGTGTTTGCAAGTCCAAGAATTTGTCTTTGTTGGTTTGAATGTCTAAAGTGTCTGTCTTTTCTCTGTTTGCGTGTCTGATTCTATTTGTTTGCATGTCTTGGCTGTTGTTTGCAAGTCCAAGAATTTGTCTTTCTTGGTTTGAATGTCTAAAGTATCTGTCTTTCTCTGTTTGTGTGTCTGATTCTATTTTTTTACATGTCTGGGTGGATGTTTGTATGTCTAAGAATTTGTGATTGATGTTTTTATTTTTTAGAGCTACGGTCGTTCTCTGTCTTTCTGTCTGAATCTTTCTGTTGGCATGCCTGCGTTAATGTTTGCATGTCCAAGAATTTTTCTTTGTTTGTTTGTATCTCTATAGATTCTATCTTTCTCTGCGTGTTTGTCTGATTCTATTTGTTTGCATGTCAGGGTTGGTGTTTGTATGTCCAAGTATTTGTCTGAATTATTTCAGTAGTGTTTTATCGTGCTTTACTATACCACTGTTACATTCTGAAGATGTTTCTAAGTTCATTTTGGATTTTTTTTATTGAAGTGTAAGAGTCAGGTTATGTTTGGTTTTTCGAAGAAGCGCAAGTGTTCAAGTTCTCTTGTTCAAATGTTCAAGTTCTCTTCTGAATTTTCTTAAAAAAAGAAAAAAGCTATAGTCCAATTCTAATTTTTTCCAAAGAAAATAAAAAATCTTCGACCTTTTAATAAACATTCTAAGCGTTTGACATGCTAACATATCCTAAAATAATGGAAATATAACAAAGTAATGTATAATATACTTTTAATGAAATAACAACATGTAGCATATTAACACAAAAATATGTTTCAGATATTATTATACATTATTAACATCGTTGAAAAACGTTGGACATTTTGAATCTGTTCCATAAAATAATTTATCATGTTCTCTTTTGATGCTAGAGTTACTCACTTCTCTTAGTTCATAACCAGTAGAATAACCATTCTTCCATTTTGTGTCATATACAATTTTTACAGGGTTGTCACCTACTGGCTCAATCTGCATTTCTTCTTTAGTATTATTTGATTCATTGACTATATGATCTATAGTAGTAATAATGCTCACTTATGCTTCATTTCCCATCAACTTATCTTTATAATCATTGATGATATTGTATGCCAATGCTCTTTTAATTTTGCCAGCGATTTCACTGTCTATTCTCACACTGTGTTTACACAGGTAACAGTTCTGGCAGGTAGCCATGATATAATTTATTACACTAGTGCAGAAGCAGGCCTTCCTTTTCTTCTTTGCTTTCATTTGAATAGTAATACCAGAACGATGGGAATAGGATCTATCAATAGGTAACGTATTACCAGAACCATTAGCGGGAAGATGACCATCTTCATCAACTATTATTTTTAAGTTGGCATTCTCCTTTAGCACTATCATCTCAGGTGCTCTCACTCTCGTATATCCACGTTGAGCAATATTGAATGGTTTCGAAAGTCCAAAGAAATTTAGCTTTTCACTATCATGACAACGCACACATACATTTCCAATAAGATCTCCATTAATGCTTGTCTCATAATTTAAATAACGATCTATGTCGGCATTCAACACGACGATGATTTTATCGAGTGTACATATTTACGCTGAATAATTTATTTTTACTTTTTTTCTAAGTATGATACAAGGTGTTTATCCTGCCAAAGTGTGAAAATTACTGATTTAATACCTATATTTAACTAGGTAGTGTTGATAACCCGCCTTAGAGCATCACTGAGACAGCCGCATAGTGTCTATGACCAACCATAGAGTATAATTGATACAGCCATATAAATAAACATTAATAAATAAATAGAAACATTTCTCCATGTTTAAGTTAGGTTGGATTAGGTTAGCTTATCATGAGCCCCCCCCCCCAAAGGCCCCCTGCCCCCCAAGGGCCCTCGGTTCCAAAAGAGCCCCCTCCCTCCCATCCCCCATCCATTTCCCACTAAATAGAAATACAAAAACCATAGGTTAGATTAGGTTAGGTTAGGTTAGGCTACATTAGGTTAGGTTAGGTTAGGTTAGCCTACGTACGCGCGCGTACGTAGGCTAACCTAACCTAACTTAACCTAACCTAATCTAGCCTAACTTAAGCTATTCTAACCTATGGTTTTTGTATTTCTATGTAGTGGGAAAGGGAGAGGGATGGGAGGGAGGGGGCTCTTTAGGGCCCGGGGTCCCTTGGAGGGCCCGGGGGGCCTTTGGGGAACAGATTCAAAATGTCCAACGTTGTTCAACGATGATAATAATGTAAAATAATATCTGAAACATATATTTTTGTTAACATGCTACATGTTGTTATTTCATTAAAAATATATTATACATTACTTTGTTATATTTCCATTATTTTAGGATATGTTAGCATGTCAAACGCTTACCATGTTTATTAAAAAGTCGGAGATTTTTTAATTTTTTTGGAAAAAATTAGAATTGGACTATAGCTTTTTTGTTTTCTTTAAGAAAATTCAGAAGAGAACTTAAACATTTTGCGCTTCTTCAAAAAGCCTAACCTAACCTGACTCTTACACTTCAATAAAAAAGTCCAAAATGAACTTAGAAACATCTCCAGAATGTAACAGTGACATGGTAAAGCACGATAAAACACTACTGAAATAATCAAGACAAATACTTGGACATGCAAACACCAAACCGGACATGCAAACAAATGGAATCAGACACACAAACAGAGAAAGATAGACACTTTAGACATTCAAACCAACAAAGACAAATTCTTGGACTAGCAAACACCAACTCAGACATGCAAACAAATAGAATCAGACACACTAACAGAGAAAGACAGACACTTTAGACATTCAAACCAACAAAGACAAATACTCGGACTTGCAAACACCAACCCAGACATGTAAACAAATAGAATCAAACACACAAACAGAGAAAGACAGATACTTTAGACATTCAAACCAAGAAAGACAAATTCTTGAACTTGCAAACACCAGCCAAGACATGCTAACAAATAGAATCAGACACGTAAACAGAGAAAAGACAGACACTTTAGACATTCAAACCAACAAAGACAAATACTTGTACTTGCAAACACCAATCCAGACATGCAAACAAATAGAATCAGACACACAAACAGAGAAAGTCAGACACTTTGGACATTCCAACCAACAAAGACAAATACTTGGACTTGCAAACACCAACCCAGACATGCAAATAAATAGAATCAGACACACAAACAGAGAAAGACTGACACTTTAGACATTCTAACAAACAAAGACATATTCTTGGACTTGCAAACATCAACCCAGACATGTAAACAAATAGAATCAGACATGCAAACAGAGAAAGACAGTCACTTTAGATATACAAACCAACAAAGACAAATAATTGGACTTGCAAACACCAACCCAGACATGCAAACAAATAGAATAAGACATGAAAACAGAGAAAGACAGGAACTATTGATATACAAACTAACAAAGACGAATGCTTGGACTTGCAAACACCAACCTAGACATGCAAACAAATAGAATCAGATATGCAAGCAGAGAAAGACAGGCAATTTAGATATACAAACCAACAAAGACAAATACTTGGACTTGCAAACACTAACCCAGACAAGCAAACAAATAGAATCAGACATGCAAACAGAGAAAGACAGGCACTTTAGATATACAAACCAACAAAAACAAATACTTGGACTAGCAAACATCAACCCAGACATGCAAACAAATAGAATAAGACATGCAAACTGAGAAAGACAAGCACTTTAGATATGAAAACCAACAAAGACAGATACTTGGACTAGCAAACACCAACCCTGACATGCAAACAAATAGAATCAGTCCTTTAAACAGAGAAAGACATGCACTTTAGATATACAAACCAACAAAGGCAAATACTTGGACTTGTAAACACCAACCCAGACATGCAAACAAATAGATTCAGACATGCAAACAGAGAAAGACAGGCACTTTAGATATAAAAACCAGCAAAGACAAATACTTGGACTTGCAAACACCAACACAGACATGCAAACAAATAGATTCAGACATGCAAACAGAGAAAGACAGGCACTTTAGATATACAAGCCAACAAAGACAAATACTTGGACTTGCAAACACCAACCCAGGCATGCAAACAAATAGAATCAGACATGCAAACAGAGAAAGACAGGCACTTTAGATATACAAACCAACAAAGACAAATACTTGGCATTGCAAACACCAGCCCAGACATGCAAACAAATAGAATCAGACATGCAAACAGAGAAAGACTGGCACTTTAGATATATAAACCATCAAAGACAAATACTTGGACACTTGCAAACACCTACCCAGACATTCAAACAAATAAAATCAGACATGTCAACAGAGAAAGACATGCACTTTAGATATACAAACCAGCGAGGACAAATACTTGGACTTGCAAACACCAACCCAGACATGCAAACAAAAAGAATCAGACATGCAAACAGAGAAAGACAGGCACTTTAGATATACAAACCAACAAAGACAGATACTTGGACTTGCAAACACCAACTCAGACATGCAAACATATAAAATCAGACATCAAAAAAGAGAAAGACAGGCACTTTAGATATACAAACCAACAAAGATAGATACTTAGACTAGCAAACACCAACCCAGACATGCAAACAAATAGAATCAGACATGCAAACAGAGAAAGACAGGCTTTTTAGATATACAAACCCACAAAGGCAAATACTTGGACTTGCAAACACCAACCCAGACAAGCAAACAAATAGAATCAGACATGCAAACAGAGAAAGACAGGCACTTTAGATATACAAACCAACAAAGACAAATACTTGGACTTGCAAACATCAACCCAGACCTGCAAACAAATAGAATCAGACCTTTAAACAGAGAAAGACATGCACTTTAGATATACAAACCAACAAAGACAAATACTTGGACTTGTAAACACCAACCCAGACATGCAAACAAATAGATTCAGACATGCAAACAGAGAAAGACAGGCACTTTAGATATACAAAACCAACAAAGACAAATCCTTGGACTTGCAAACACCAACCCAAACATGTAAACAAATAGAATCAGACATGCAAACAGAGGAAGACAGGCACTTTAGATATACAAACCAACAATGACAAATACTTGGACTTAAAAACACCAACCCATCCATGCAAACAGATAGAATCAGACATGCAAACAGAGAAAGACAGGCACTTTAGATATACAAACCAACAAAGACAAATTCTTGGACTTGGAAACACCAACCCAGATATGCAAACAAATTTATTCAAAAAAGTATTTTAAAAAAATGTGGGGCCCCAGGGGTACTTGAGGGGCCGGGGGTCTTTGGGGCCCTGGGGGCCTTCCGGGCCTGGGGGCCCTTTGGGGTTGGGGACCTCACAACATTGTTCAAACGGAACTTGTGTATTATAACGACCACAGAGTTTCACCCTCAAATCATCTTCTAAATCATCTTCTAAAATCATCTTCTAAAATGCCTCAAACGGTTTCGCTTAAATCATCTTCTAAAATGTCTCAAAACGGTTTCGCCCAAATAATCCCTAAATGTAATTTCTACGTGTTCCTTTTGTTTGGCATCCTTGCGCAGTCACATTTAAAATTCCCAGGAAACCATTTCCCGCGTTAATCTCCTCATCTCATAGGTGTTCCTAGCTACACTATTATGGTTTCGATAGAATATTAATTTATCTCTGTCATCTAAAGATTAGAGAAGCCGTATTTAAAAAAGGATTTTTCTATCTCTTTAGACTCCCGCATAATTCCAAGATAACAAGTGATGTCATTTCTAATTCCTGACACTAAAGATCAAAGAAGCTATATTTAAAAATAGAATATCAATGTATCTGTCACGGAATATCTGAGAAGCCATATTTAAAAATAGAATTTCTATCTCTTTAGACTCCCGCATAATTCCTAGTAAACAAGTGATGACATTTCTAATTCCCCTTCCGTTAGAATCAACAATTCCCCTTAGAAACAACAAATAAATTCCCCTCGAGTCGATCAATACATTCCCCTCGATTATGTAAATCAATTTCTCGGATATTCTCTCCCCTTCGTGGATCGATAATCCTTGATTAAATTATATCCTGTCAGCGCTAGACTAAATTGTAGATGGCAGCAATTGTGTTCGTCCCGGAGATATTATGTCCTTCCTAATTAAACAATGGAAGTAAAAATTTAAACAATTAAATAATTCCCGGAGCAGAACCCCCCCCCCCTAACCTCAACTGACTTCCAAGGATAGACTACAACCGATTGGACCTATCTAGTTACAGTACAAATGTCAGGCAATATCAAATATCATTGTGCTGCGTACAGTAAATATCATGAGGCTTCAATGTTCTATTATTTATTTTTATCCAGAGGCACTACATATGGAAGGAGGGGATGTATAACCTTTGGAAGAGAGCTCATTAGATTATGATATCGGAAGTTCTAGTACCCTTTTTACGATTGAAAAGTGATCAGAGGACAACTACCCTCTCCCATCCCCACACCTTCTTTTCCTTAAATGCATTCGATCAAAATTTTGAGTTAGATATTTTGTTTTAAATAGTTCAAAGATCAAAGAACAAAAACCCTGGGGTCAAAACAACCTCCTAGAGCCTCGAAAGTTATGCCCCGAGTTTCTCGAAAGCTTTATGCCCCGGGAGCATATAAGGCTTTCATAAAAAAGATGGTGGTTTAAGCTTCGGAGGGGGCATATTTATTTGAAATTGAAAGTTCTAGTTCCCTTTTTAAGAGTCAAGGAGTGATCAGAGGGTAAATAGAACCCCACGGCCTCTTTTCCTCAGGTATATCCGATTAAAATTTCGAGATAGCCATTTCGTTCAAAATATGTCAAAGATCAGATAGCAAAATCTCCGAGGCACTACACCCTTTCAGAGACCAGGGCCGCGTTTTAAAATTTATTACCAATGACATGTAAGGTTTTTTATGAAAGGGATGGTCGTTTAAATTTTGGAGAGGACTCATTTGATAGGAATTTGAAGGTTCTAGTTCCCTTATTAAGAACCAAAATTATCAAAGAGTAACTATACCCCTTCCCAACGCCTTCTTTTCCCCAAAGGCATCCGATCACAATTTTGAGAGAGCCGTTCTATTCAAATTAGTCCGAAGATCAGATAAGAAATTGGGGGTTAACACAACCCTCAAGAGCCCAGGGGACAGTTTTTTAGGATTGCCTCGGGTCATATGAGGTTTGTATGGAAATTGGGGGTTAACACCACCCTCAAGAGCCCAGGGTAGAGTTTTTTAGGATTGCCTCGGGTCATATAAGGTTTTTATGGAAGGGTTTGTCAGATAAACTTTGGAGGGGGCTTATTTGATTATAAATTGAAAGTTCTAATTCCCATTTTAAGAGTCAAAAGCGACTGGAAGTAGTATAGCTATAGACACTACGGGGCGAGATTTAGTGTCCTTGGTGAAAACCTGCCAAACACCGTCTGCTATATTGACATTTCACCAGAGATTTAATGTCCTTGGAAGGACGAACCTATCAGACACGTTATACTAGTCCCATAATGATATACACTATGGAGCTTACAGCCTAAAACAACTACCTGTATTTTATGTAGGTCAATGACCTAAATTATGATGTTCTTCCACGATCGCACAAGATTGAATGGTTTTAATTATGGATTTGAATGACGGGATGAGACTAGAAAACAATAATAAGAATATTTTTATATTGCATTGAATGAAACAAGTAAAGGGTTAAAATTTCTTGCTAGTTAAGGTAAGTCTGAGGGAAAGATAAGTCTCACGCAACGTGACATGCATTATAGAATATTTTTAGAATAACGTCATGGGTACCAGCCTGTGGAAACGGTTAGCGGTGACAAGGCGATCTTGCAACTTGACCTAGCTTCACTTCTTGGCTGTGGTCGGTATAATACACAAGTACCAATTGAGGAGTGCAGCCAATATAAAATATTTTTTAGTATTGGAGTATGCTAATAAGTTGAAACTAAAAAGTCGTAGGTGCCAAGAAAATAATTTTAATATAGAAATTCAGAACAATGTATTGAATGAAAGCAGTAAAGGGTTAAAATTGCTTACCAGTTAAGGTAAGTCTGAGGGAATGGTAAGTCTCACGCAACGTGACATGACTGTTGCAAGATGATTAGAATAACGTCATGGGTAACAGTCTATAGAAACCGTTCGTGGTGACAAGGCGATCTTGTGGCTTGACCTAGCTTCAGTCCTTGCATGTGGTCGGTATAATACACAAGTACCGAATGAGGAGTTTGGGCAACATAAAATATTATTTAGTATTGGAGTATGCTAAAAAGTTGAAACTAATAAAGTCGTAGGTGCCAAGAAAAGAATTTTAATATAGAAATTCAGAACAATCCTTAGAAACCCTTAGAAATGAAGTAGTGAGCTGGTTTTGAACCATCAAGACCACCAACCACCAAAGACCCTAACCATAAAAAGCCTCAGCCTCCAAGGGCCCCCACCTCATCAAACTCCAATAGCTCATCCCCCTCCCCAACTTTTTGACCCCTCCCCCGATTTCTTATACTTTTTTTGAAGTTTAGTTTTTTTAACTGTTTTTTAAATGTTATTTTTATTCTTTTACATAGAAACGTTTTTCAATTTTTTTTTACTTGTCTTAAAATGACATGAAATATTTTTAAAACCAAAAAAAATCACATTTAATACTTTCAAAATACAAAATGAGGATGATATAAATATGTTAGCCGAGACTTTTACTATTAGAAAAATAATGTTTGTAGTAACACTTTTCTTTTTTTCTGACTGAATTTTTTGGACTTGAAAAATTATTCAGTTTCTTTTTAACTTTTCTTTATTTTTTTGTGGCTGTATTAGTGGTACTTTATGGCTAGTTATCGACACTAAATAGTTTATTGTATATTTTCAAATAGTAGTTTCTTACATTGAATGGATACACACTTGTATTATATTTAAAAAAATGCAAATGGCATTTTTTGTGACCTGATATTGATTGATATGTTAGTACTCTTGGTCCAAGACCAAAGGTCATGGAATGGACTATTACAAATATCATTCATTAATAGCGGGCTATGGTCTTGGGAGTAAGCCTGCAAAGATGTGGGGACGCCTTAGTCGAGGCCTTATTACTACAACCAAGACATTTTTCAACTTTTTTTTACATGTCTTAAAATGACATGAAATATGCTTGCGGCTATACCAGTGGTACCCTTTGGCTGCTTATCGACACAACACGGAAGTCCCAGTGGTAATCTATGGCTAGTTATCGACACTACCTAGCTTACTGTATGTATTAAATTAGTAATTTTCATACATTGGAAGGATAAATACTTGCATCACATTTTTAAAAAAGTGAAGAAAAATTATACAAAGAAAGTGTATATATATGATAAAGTCATCGTTGTGTTGAATGCTGAAAAAGACAAATATTTGATCTACGAAACAGGCACTAAAGGTAACAGTATTAGAAACGTATGCGTGCGTTGTCATGAGAGTGAAAGGTAAGATTTCTTTGGACTACCGAAAGGACTCAACATTGCTGATGGTGGATATGCGGGAGTGAGATCTCCAGAGATGATAGTGCTGAAAGAGAATGTCAACGAAAAAACAATAGTTGACGATGAGGGTCAAGTTCTTGATCTTGGTTCTGGTAACACGTTACAAATTGATAGATCCTATAGCCCTCATTCTGGTATTAGCATTATAAAGAACAGAAAAAGAAGACAAGCATACCGTTGCACTAATATCATTAGCTATATCTTGTCTACATGCCAAATTCGTTACCTGTCTAAAAATAATGTGATAATAGACAATGAAACAATAGGCAAAATAAAAAAGGCATTGGCAGACAATATCACTAATGAATATAAAGATGAATTGATAGAAAATAAAGCGCATGTGATCATTGATCATATACCAACAGATAAAGTAAATTAAGCTACTAATACCATAGACGAAACGCATATTGAACATGTAGGTGACATCATAGTAAAAGTTTTGAATGACTCAAAATGGATTAATGATTATTCTACTGGTTATGAATTAGAAGAAGAAAATATCAACACTATCAAGAGAGAACATGATGAATTTCTTATGAAACATATTCAAAATGTTCAAAGTTGTTCAATAATATTAATAATGTATAATAATATATTTAACATATTTTTTACGTTAATATTCTATATGTCGTTATTTCAAATAAAATATTGCATGCATTACTTTGTTATATTTCCATTATTGTTTAGGGTATGTTAGCAAGTCAAACATTTAGAATGTCTATTAAAAATACGCTAATGTAAGAAAAGGAATTTTAAGACACATAGTTTACGAAAAATTAAGCAAGAAAAACGGGTTTTAATTTTTATAGAGCAGTGAATACAATAAAATAAACACTTAATTAAAGAAACATACTCCGAATATTTCGGCCCCCACTTCCGGGAGCTTTTCTCAACGAAAAAAACAACAGAAAATGAAACTAAAAATGTTCTTTTTAAAAACACTTAACTTAAACCAAAATAAAACATACTAAACACATAAAGAGAAAGAAAAAAAAGTACATGGAAGTGTTTATTAAATATTGTGAGTTTTGTTTCCTATTTATTTATATTTTTCGTTTTTTTCTTTCTCTTTATGTGTTTGGTATGTTTTATTTTGATTTAATTTAAGTTTTTTAAAAAGAACATTTTTCGTTTCATTTTTTTTTCGTTGAGAAAGGCTCCCGGCGTGGGGCCGAAATATTCGGATTATGTTTGTTTAATTAAGTGTTTATTTTATTGTATTCACTGTTTTATAAAAATTATGTGTTTTTTTTTGTCTCTCTCACTGTCTTTGCCTGTGTGTCTGGGCAGGTGTTTGCTTCTCTCGGTGCCCGGGTTTGTCAGTTTTTATGTCTGAATCTATATTTATGTATGTGTTTTTGGCTCTCTCACTCTCTAAGCCCCTGTGTCTGGGCGGGTCTTTTTTTGCATGCGCTTTTGTCTCTTTCACTCTCTAACCCTTTTTGTCTGGGCGGGTGTTTGTATTCCTATTGCCTGTCTTTTTCGGTTTGCATTTCTGAATCTATGTGTTTGTATGCGTTTTAGTCTCTCTCACTCTCTCAGTTTATGTGTCTGAGGGGGTGTTTGCTTTTCCTCTTGTCTTTATCCGTTTGCATGTCTGAATCTATGTATTTGTATGTGTTTTGTCTCTCTAACTCTCTAATCTGTGTTTTTGGGCGGGTGTTTGCTTGTCCCAGTACATGTCTTTGTTCCAGGGCCTGTCTTTGTCGGTTTTTATGTCTGAATTTTTGTGTTTGGCTATGTTTTTTTTCTCTCTTACTCTCTAAGACTGTGTGTCTGGGCAGATGGTTGCTTCTCCCAGTGCCTGTCTTTGTCAGTTTACATTTTTGAATCTTTGTATTTGTACGTTTTTTTTCGTCTCTCTTACTCTCTAAGCCTGTGTGTCTGGGTGGTTGTTTGCTTCTCCCTTTTCGTCTCTTTGTCAGTTTGTTACGGAGTCTCCTTCTGAGTAGGGTCCCTTGTTATGCCACTCAGCGCGTCCCCAGGTGGCGAATAGGGGACCGTCCTACAGATATGTAGGGTACCTCTATAAAGGGAGGCGCTAACCAAGGGGGGACCTAGCCCCTGGGGGTCCATAATTGAAACTGGGTTACCCTTGCCGGGAGGTCATAAATACAGGAAGAGGAGGAAGAAGGCCCCTCTGACACACACTGAGCAGGGCCCAGCGAAGTTTGGATGCGTCCAGCTAGTCACGAACCATCTTCCAGCAATGGGTGAAATTGTATGGTACTGCAGGATACCATCGTGGGAGGATCATCTCCAGGAGGACAACTGAGAAAGGGCGGATGATCCAGAATTGGAAAACAGTCTCGGCAAGTTGACGGAGAGGAGTGGCTTGCCGCCGTCAATTAATCAGCCAAGAAACCATATCTTTTCAAAATATGAACACAGGTTCGAAAGATCAAAGTAGAAGTGCTACCGCGTCCGGGGAAACCGACGACCTTTGCGATTTGATGGTAACAAGGAATGTGAATAAAGATAATGAATTTGCTACCGCGTACAGGGAAGCCGACGACCATCTTAGGCCTAAGACAACTCCCAGACGGGATGAGAGTTTAATATCGGCGAAAAATACTCTCAATATTGGTAAACTAAATACCGGGACTTTAGCTAAACCTGGCAAAATTGATCTGGTGTTGAAAGAGATTGATAGACACAAGTAGGGCATAGTCTGTATGTCTGAAACGCACCTTCCTCGAATCGGAGATGAAGACATTCTTGGAACCACTTTCCTACTGTCGGTACGTACTGATGGTGTTCATCGGCAGGGTGTCAGCTTCATCCTCTCTCCGGTCGCCAAAAGGTCATTATTGACCTTCACTCCTGTATCGGAAAGACCGATAAAGACCGACCGTCTGCCTGAAAGGGTCCATAAAAAATCTTTCAGTTGTCCAGATGTATGCCCCGGATTCAGCCCGAGGTGAAGAGGAGTGCGACCAATTCTACTTCCAGCTACAAAGCGTCACTGACCAGATCCCCAAAAATGATATACTTATTGTGTTGGGAGACTTTAATGCGATAGTTGGCAGTTGCCATGCTGGTCAAGGGGTGGGTGTTTGCTTCTCCCAGTGCTTGTCTTTGTCAGTTTGCATGTCTGAATTTATATGTTTGTATGTGTTTTTTTTGTCTCTCTCACTCTAGACAGGGGTTCGACGCCCTAGAAGAATCGGCACTGTCCAAAATGCCTTCTGTAATGCAAATATTGTTCACACAGACTATTGTTTTTGATAATCCTTCAGATCCAAAACCTCTTTGGGAAAGATTCAAAAATCAGTTGGCAGAGGATTTCATTTTACTTGCAAGACGAAATAGTTTATCTAAAGGACTTGCAGTAAAGCGTGCTTATCGTATTATTGCATTAAAGTTAAATACGATGGCAATAAAAGGTCGAAATTTTAGTTTTTGGGCAAAACGATATGGCATTGACAACATTGAGACCTATGAAAATGACCAAAGCTTGGAATTTCAAAAGCAGCTTGAAATTGTTGACAATATTTTTCTGGCTGGCAATTATACCAATTATTTTGGAAAAAATGTTTTTTCATAGATGGACCAGTTGGTACCGGTAAAATATTTGTTTATAAGACTTTGTACTATATTCTGGGTGGAAAAAATTACACAGTACGATGTATGGCTTATACAGAACAAGCAGCAACTTTATTGCCATTTGGACTAACAACACGCAAGACCTTTGGCTTGAAAGTTCCACTTTCCCCAGATTATGTTTCCTGTATAAGACGTGGTTCAAGCAGAGCTTTAAAGTTTGCTCAAGTATATGTTTTCCTACTTGACAAAGCACCCATGCTTCCCAAGTATGGCTTGAAAAATATGGATCAGTTGTTGCCGTCCATTGCAAAACCAAACCTACCGTTTGGTGTGAAAATTTTAGTCGCTGGAGGTGATTTTCGACTGTGGAGGTGATTTTATCAGTTCAACCCCGAAGAAACCGCAGTGAAACACTCGATTTATCAATAAAAAAAGTCTTCTTTTGAAGAATTTCAGTTTCCTTGTCAAAGTTTCCTTTGACAAAAATATGCGGGGCCATCCTGAACAGGAAGCATTTGTAAAGTACATCCTCGAACTGTGAAATAGACACCTTCCTAAAAATGAACTTAATGAAACTATAATTAATGAAGATATAATTTCCAGTGGTAATTTAATTGAGGAAGTATTTGGAGAATGTTTGTCTAAACAAAGTTTCGATTTAATGAAGGATCGAGTTATTTTAGCTTCAATCAAGAAAGAAATTATTAAGATAAATGCCAAAATTGTCGATCGCCTTCGAGGAGAATACAAATCGTATAAAAGTTATGATTCTGTAAAAGATAAAGAAAAAGGAGGAATTAAATTTGCTGCAGAATTCCTCAATTCAATTGACACTGCAGATTTACCACCACAAAACTTAAAAATAATGAAAAATACGATAGTTATGCTTTTGCAAAACTTAGATATTTCATTAGATATTTCTTAAAAATAATGAAAAATACGATAGTTATGTTTTTGCAAAACTTAGATATTTCAGAAGGGATGTCTAATGGGACCCGTCTTATAATTAAGACGAATATAATTACTGGGAAAAAAAATCAGGAAAAATAGTCCATATATCCCGAGTTACAGTGGACTCTAGTGTAGGTCAACTTGGATGTACTGTTCAACGACATCAATTTCCAATTCGACCAGCATTTGCCATGACTATACATAAGTCGCAGGGGCAGACTTTTTAATCATAGAATGTTATACGTTGCATTTTCTCGTGTGAAAAGACAGAGTAGCTTAAAAATCCTGCTACCACCTGAAAATGAACGAAGAACATATAACGTGGAACGTATAAGTGTGGAAGGAAGCCCTGACAACTATCAATGAAAATTCTTATTGTTAGAGTGATATTTCTTCTTCGATCACCAATGCCTACCATACTTTAGTTAAAAAACAAATGACGTCACGTGATAAGATGTGAAATTTGATAAGCTGGACCATCAATTGCGACAACACCAATACGGACTGCTAAAGCGAAGGTCATTGCTAAATTGTCTGAAGTAAGTAAAATCCAAAAACGTATCAAAAATGAAAATAAAGGTATATATATATATATATATATATATATATATATATATATATATATATATATATATATATATATATATATATATATATATATATATATATATATATATATATATATATATATATATATATATATATATATATATATATATATATATATATATATATATATATATATATATATATATATATATATATATATATATATATATATATATATATATATATATATATATATATATATATATATATATATATAAATTAGTTTGTCTGTTTTAGTTTTATATAGATTTTTATTCATATTGTTTTAGCTTGAGATTCTAGTTGTTTTTTGTCTTTCTACACTGAAGATGCCTTGTTCTATACGGACGAAATATTCGTTTGACTTTAGTTCTCTTTGTTTAATTTTACTGGCCATAAGCTCGTTTGTCATTCTCATATTCATTTCTTTGTTTTGTCATAGCTGGCCAGTTCGGCTTTAGATTTTTTAAGATTAGACACATAAATTTGGCTTGTTACAGATATTTTCACGAATTGAAATCTATAGAAGAAAATTGGATAAAATGTATATTTTCCTTGGAGGGGGAAGGAGGCTAAACAAAGATTGTGATTGGTCGAACCCAAACCCTTTGCAAAACATAATTAGATACTTTCAATACATAATATTTTCTTGCTACAAAGTATTTTCCCCGATAATCATTTTTCCAGAGAAAAATATTTCTTGTAATGGCATTACAGATTAATTTGATGTAATGTTTCAGTAATAAAATTGAGAGCGCAAGATACAACAAGAAATTAACGTATTAAATCAATTTTTAGCAAATTCAATTTTTTTAAACAATGATAAATGGACAGGTATGAGAGCTATCCCTTTATTATAGTTTGATTACTCTATTTTTTCTCAAATCTGGCGTTGATACTTTTCATTGATTATTCTTTTAATACCTTCTGAAGATAACGTTATAGGTCAATGTTCTACATCCTCTGTTGATTTATTTATTTTAAACACCTTATTTATCAGATGATCATTTATTAATTTGCAAAAATTTTGAAATTGCCATCTTGTGCAAAATAGTCAAAAAGTCAAATAACTATGCCTCGAGGGATGATAAAATCCCCATAATCCCAAGGGCAAGGGCTGTACATTATATAATCTGCCCATAATTTATGTATAAGGTTGGTTATTGAGAAAAGTCGGCATGTTTGATCCTGAGTCTCCAAAATGCCAAAGGTATTCAGGTAAAAATGTTGGTATTCATACGCCAGAGACATGAAAAACTAGATAAATATTCATTGGCAAATGAACAGGGACAGAAATTAATTAAAACATAAAAAGACTGTCAAAAAAAGAAGTTTGTCAAAGAAAATTACAGAGCCTTATTAAACTTGAGACCAGCAGAAATAAGTTCCTATGATAATACAATTCAAGAGTTTAAAAAGTAACTAAGAAAGTATAATTGTACATTTTAATTTTTTAGTCGAAGACATGAAAAACTGTAGGAACATTCATTTTATAAAACCAATAAAAAACTTTGGTAATGGAAACAAACAGAAATTAATTAAAAAAAACTTTGCATAAAAAGAAGTTTATCAAAGAAAGTTAAAGAACCATATTGAACTCAAAACCAGCGGAAACTAATTCTTATTATAGTTCAAACTCAAAACGACAAGAAATTGCTGTTAAAGAATAAGTGAAACCTAAACGAACAGATATTAAAATAAACAATCATAACAAACATAAAGATAACAATGGATGAATAAATAAGTCTTAAATAGCTTCAATATTTTGTTATTTTTTTCCCACGGGCACGTCATGAAAGCAGTGGCCGTATAAACCTCAAAGGGGGCTCATTCGATTAGAAGTCGGAAGTTCTAGTGCCATTTTTAAGTCAAAATCGATCAGAGGGCAATTGGTCATCCCCCCCACGTACCCTCTTTTCCCCAAAGGCATACGATCAAAATTTTGAGTAAGCCATTAAGTTCAAAATAGTCCAAAATCAAATATTCATGCCTTTGGGGCTGACAAAACCCCCTGCAGCCCCCAGGGCAAGGACTGTAAGTTATGCAAGCTGTCGATTTTTAACATATAAGTTTTTTAAGGAAGGGGTGAAGTATAGACTTCGGAGAAGGGTCATTCAAAATAAATTGCTAGTTATAGCTCATTTTTTTTTAAGTCAGGAGCGATCGGGCGGCCACCAGCCCCCGCCCCACAACGCTCTTCTTAACCAAATGCTTTCAATTGAAATTTCGAAATAGCCATTTTGTTAAAAATAGTCCAAATGTCAAATAGCTATGGTTCCAGTTCTTATACCCACCCCAGCCATTGGGACAAGAGCTATAAGTTATGCTAGTTTTCCATCGTTAACAAATAAAGTTTTTACGGAAGGAGGAGTCGTATAAACTTCGGAAAAGACCCATTCGATCGAAAATTGAAATGTATTTTGCCCTTCTCAAGATCATAAAGTGATCGGAGAGTAACCAGCCACCCCCCTCTCTTGTCCCCTTTTTTCCCCAAATGCATCTAATCCAAATCTTAAATAGCCATTTTCTTCAAAATAGTTAAAAAATTCAAATAACTATTACTTATGGGTTGAAAAATCCCCCAAAGTCCCCGAGGCAAGGGCTATTACTTTTACAAGCTATCCAATGTTAATAAAGGTATTTGTGGAAGGGATGGTTGCATTAGCTTTGAAGGGTGCTCATAAGATTGGGAATTTAAACTTCTAGTTCTTTTTTCAGAGCTCCAATGATCCCCTCCCCTTTTCCCCAAAGGCATCCGGTCACATTTTGATATAGCTAATTTGTTCAAAATAACTGTACTTCCAGGTTTGAAACCCCCCCCCCCCTCAGTCCTTGGGGCAAGTACTGTAAGTTATCCAAGTTGCTTATTGTTACTCTAATACTTTCCTTACTATGGTTTACTGATTTACGGGGTGACTTGTTTACGGGGCAAGGGCTGTAAATTATGCAATTTGCTTATTGTTCTATTGATACTGTCTTTACTTTGATACTTTGATGTACTAGCATCGAAGTATCGATACTAGTTTTGATACTTCGATGAAACTTTGATGGGGAAAAAAAGATTTTGAAAAACTTCAAATTAAAAAAAAAACTTTTTCAAAGAAAAGTAAAGGCCATATTAAACTCAAGATCAGCAGAAATAAAAACCTATAGTAATATAAACTCTAAGCGACCAGAAGTCACTATTAAAGAATAAATGAAACCCAAAACAAACAGAAATCAATTAAACAATCATAGCAAACAAAGATACAACAGATACTAATTTAAATAAATATGCAATTTTCATGGAAATCAGAATTCAGCTTTTTGAGAATAAGGCTTTTACTCATTAATCAACCCTCATCTGATCCGTGCTTAAGAAGTTATTTGTAAGAAGGTCTAACACCATGGAGTGGAGTTGGCACCTCTGCAGTTTCTGCAACAGCATTTAAGACAGCAATGGTTACATAGGCCGGTAGCTCGTAGAAAAAGGCATAGACTATAACTATGATGATGCGTAAATGTAAGGAGCATTGAAGTCAAAGCCTCTGGATGGCATTAGCTTTTTTCTACTGTTTCCTTTATTTCACCCGTTCATTGGCGTTTGACGAATTTGGCTCTTCTAAAAATGACTTTTTAAGAAACACCTGATAAGAGTTGATTAACTAGTAAAAAAAAGGAAAGCGAAAAATGTTATTGACTCCCCGGCATTTCCAAGACAGAAAAACCTAGCTATAATAGACAGATATGCTTTTTAGGCTTGGCAACATACCCTATATAAAAGAAAAGACAATCGAGTTTCGTTCTTATATTAGACAGAAAACACATTGTCACTAAGTCATTCAGGCTAGAAATAAGTGAGGATGAAAACGTGACGTTGGGTAACGAAAGGATTGATCCGGTGGACAGCTTTACTGACCTTGGTAGTATTATTAGGAAAGACGGTGGGAGCAGTGAAGATGTTAAAAGTAGAATAGCCAAGGCTCATGGGGTTTTTTGACAGTTAAAAAAAGTTTGGAAGAATAGGAAGATAATTCTGCAAACCAAGATCAGAATTTTGGATGCTACAGTGAAGACAGTGGTCAAATATGGCTCTGAAGCATGGGCGCTCTGAAACGCAGATGAAGATTTGCTAGATGTTTTCCAGTGAAATTGCCTATGAATTGCTCTGGGTACCCGATTGACTGACCGTATTTCAAACACTTGGCTCTACGAAAAGTGTGGCTCGATCCTGCTTTCTACGGCTATAATGAGAAAAAGGTTGAGATGGCTAGGGCATGTTTTGCGAATGAAGGATGACAGATTGCCGAAGATTGTCCTTTTTGACCAACCGTCTAGGGTTAAACGGAAATCGGGTCGTCCACAGTTGGGGTGAGAGGATGGTGCTTCCTAGGAGAATTTAAAAAGGGAAGCTTTGAATAGATTGGAATGGAGGAGGAGCTTGCGTAGCTGTGTTGGTCTCAGGCGGCTTGGTGCTGCGGTGAGTTGTTAGTAGTAGTAGCATTACTAGAACCTTCATTACTAAAAAGTTTAACATGTATGCCTTTAACTCCGTTCAAACCATTTCTTGATCACCGCTTACCAACAAAACGTTGTATTTTTGCCGAAAAACCGTCATATACTAAAGTGGTTTTAGGTCAATTACAGCTATTCAATGTTTGGTCATTTAAAATAAACCTACAGCTGTTATTCAACAGAACAAATTTGTCCACGAGAAACATCGTTTTATCTTCATGATTAAATAAAAAAACAAGTTTTTTTTTTTTAACTTAAAGTAAGGAGCGACATTAAAACTTAAAACGAAAAGAAATTATTCCGTATATGTGCCCCTCCTCAGCGCCTCGCTCTTTACGCTAAAGTTTTTAGTTGTTTAAAAGAAATTGTGAGGGAGAGTCTAACTTTAGCGTAAAGAGCGAGGCGTTGAGGAGGGGACAGCCCCTTTCATGTACGGAATAATTTCTGTTCGTTTTAAGTTTTAATGTTACTCCTTACTTTCAGAAGGAAAAACCTATTTTTTTAATTTAATTTCTGAACGTTTTTGAAATAATACAGCTTTGATTTTGGCTCACCGTACATAAATAATTAGAATGAAATTCGGATATTAATTTTACTTGTTTTGGCTAAATGGCTTTCTCAAAATTTTGTTCTAATATAACTTGCGAATTAACTTACGTAACGAACTTCTATATTTGTACGATTTTATTACATATATTAGAGAGTTTACCACTAGTCACCTGAATCACATCTGAATCACAAAGGCCAGTTAATTAGAATAGATAGCTCTTTTGAAAGTACTGAAAAAAAACTTTAGCGTAAAGGGCGAGGTATTGACTAGGGGACGAAACCCCTCATATACGAGTAGGAAGCTATCTATAACTCGTGACAGGACATAATTTATGCATGTTTTTATGGTTTTTGTCACTGAGAATGAAAAAACAGGATTTTTCTCACTTTGATGTATTTTCATGGTTTATAGATTCTTACGGGTCAATGACACCTCTTTCAAGGTCAATTGATTTGTTGTTCCTCTAGGTGTAATGACACTGGGGGGAAGTTTGCATATGGGCATTAACAGGGAAAGAGATGTATTGATCTAGGACTCAAGGGGGAAGTGGATTTCTGAGAAATTGATTTACATAATCGGTGGGGGAATTATTGATCCACAGAAGGGGAATTAAGAAACAATATGGCTTCTTTGATTTTTAGGTCTGAGGGATAAACGGTCTTTAGTGACAGAGATATTCTATTTTTAAATATGGCTTCTCCGATCTTTATTTCAGAGTGATAGATTGATATTCTATCGAAACCATAGTAGTGTAGCTAGAAACATCTTAGAGATGAAGAGATTAACGCGGGAAAGGGTTTCCTAGGAATTTCAAATGTGACAGCGCAAGGATGCCGAAACAAAGGAACACGCAGAAATTACCTTTTTTGCATACTTGAGACAGATACTTTTTTTAATTAATACTTTTTTTTTGCATACTTGAGACAAAGAAGGGCCCCCCACATTTCAAAAGGCTATATTATATCTTTTCAGAACAAGTTTTTTTCTTAATACCCCTTTTAAACCCATTTTACAAGTTGAAGTACTCATCCCTTTCACCACGACTTTACTTTACAACTTTTTGAATACTCTAACATCAAGCAATACTTTTCAAAAGGCTTTTTTATATCTTCTCAGAATAAGTTCCTTTCTTAGTGTCCTTCCTAAACCAATTTTACAACTTGAAGTACTCATCCTTTTCACCACAAATTTACTTTACTACTTTTTGAATACTCCAACATCAAGCAATACTTTTCATAAGGCTTTATTATATCTTTTCAGAAACAGTTCTTTACGTATTGTCCTTCCTAAACCATTTTTACAACTTGAAGTACTCATCTTTTTCACCCACAACTTTTCTTTAAGACTTCTTGCATACTCCAACATCAAGCAGTACTTCTCAAAAGGCTTTATTATATCTTTTCAGAACAAGTTCTTTTCTTAATGTCCTTTCCTAAACCGATTTTACAACTTGAAATACTCATCCTTTTCACCCAAAACTTTACTTTTTGCATACTCCAACATCAAGCAATACTTTTCAAAAGGCTTTATTATATCTTTTCAGAAAAAGTTCTTTTCTTAGTGTCCCTCCTAAACCAATTTTAAAAGTTGAAGTACTTATCTTTTTCATCCAAAAATTTACTTTACGGCTTTTTGAATACCCCAACATCAAGCAATACTTTCAAAAGGCTTTTATATATCTTTTCAGAACAAGTTATTTACGTATTGTCCTTTCTAAATCAATGTTACAAGTTGAACTAGTCACCTTTTTAACCAACAACTTTACTTTATGCCTTCTTACGTAACCCAAAATCAAGCAATACTTTTCAAAAGGCTTATATTATATCTTTTCAGAGCAAGTCCTTTAAGTAATGTCCCTCCTAAAACAATTTTACAAGTTGAAGTACTCATTTTTTTCAACCACAACTTTACTTTACGACTTTTTGCACACCCCAACATCAAGCAATACTTTTCAAAAGGCTTTATTATATCTTTTCAGAACAATTTCCTTTCTTAATACCCCTCTTAAACCCATTTTACAAGTTGAAGTACTCATCCTTCTCAGCACGACTTTACTTTACAACTTTTTGAATGCCCCAACATCAAGCAATACTTTTAAAAACGCTTTTTTATATCTTCTCAGAAAAAATACCTTTCTAAATTTCCTTCCTAAGCAAATTGTACAAGTTGAAGTACTCATTTTTTTCACCAAAAATTTCTTTTACAACTTTATGAATACTACAGTATCAAGCCACACTTTTCAAAAGGCTTTTTTATATCTTTTCAGAACAAGTTCTTTACGTAAAGTCCTTCCTAAACCAATTTTACAAATTGAAGTACTCATCTTTTTCACCCACAACTTTACTTTACGACTTTTTGCATACTTCAACATCAAGCAATACTTTTCAAAAGGTTTTATTATATTTTTTCAGAACAAGTTCTTTTCTTAGTGTCCTTTCCTGAACCAATTTTACAACTTGAAGTACTCATCCTTTTCACCCACAACTTTACTTTACGACTTTTTGGATACTCCAACATCAAGCAATACTTTTCAAAAGGCCTTATTATATCTGTTCAGAACAAGTTCTTTGCGTAATGTTTCTCCTAAACCAATTTTACAAGTCAAAGTACTCATCTTTTTCACGATCAACATTACTTTACGACTTTTTGAATACTCTAAAACAAGGTGATACACTTTGCTGCGCTTGTTTTATAAATTTTAAAAAACTGTTCTTTACTTAATTTCCTTCCTGAACCACTATTACAAATTGAAGCAGTTATCTTTTTCCTAAATATCGTTACTTAGCGTGAAATTACGCATTCCAAAACAATGCAATAACATTCAAAGAGCTATAATAACTTTTCTCAACAAGTTCTTTTCTTAATATCCTCCTTAAGGCAATTTTTCAAACACCAAGTTTTTCCATAGTTGATGGGATAAGCTATACCATAATTGTGAATATTTTCCCGGAAGATAAAAAGTTCTAGTTCAATTTTTAATTTTCTCAACGAAGTGAAGAAAAGTTCAAGTTCTATTCTGAATTTTCTCAATGAAAAAGAAATTAGTTATTAATCAATTCTATTTTTCCAGGGAAAATAAAAATTTTCCACTTCAGTTCAGATCTTTCTCAAAGAGATGATAAATTTAAAATACTGATCTAAATTTTTCATAGAAGATAGAAAATTCCAAGTTCTCTTCTGATTTTTACAAAAGAACATAATTATTTTCTAATTTCTCGATAAAAAATAATAATTTTCCACTGCAATTCTTTATTGCACACGAATGAAATAAAAATTACAGTTTTATGATAAATTTTTAGATGAACGATAGAACAAATAATACCATAGTTTTGAATAATTTCCCGGAAGAAAGTAATTTCTACTTCAATTTTAAATTTTCTCAACAAAGTGAAGAAAAGTTCAATTTCTATTCCGAATTTTCTCAATGAAAAAGAAATAAGTTATTGATCAATTCTATTTTTCTAGGGAAAATAAAAATTTTCCACTTCAATTCAGATCTTTCTCAAAGAGAAGAACAAATTAAAATAATGTTCCAAATTTTTCATTGAAGATAGAAAAGCTCCACTTCGATTCCGAATTTTACCAAAGAACACACTACAATTCTGATTTCACCTGAGAAAATGCAAAGCTTGCACTTCAGTTCTTATTTCCCCAAAGACAAAAAAAATTAAAGTTCCATTCTTAATTTTCCCGTAGAAGATAGAAAAAGTTATACCTTAGATGCAAATACTTACCTTGAAGATAGAAAGTTCCACTTTAATTCTAAATTTTGTCAATGAAAAAGAAATAAGTTACTGTTCAGTTCTATTTTTCCAAATAATATAAAAATTTTCCACTTCAGTTCAGATTTTTCTCAAAGAGATGAAAAAATTTAAAATAATGTTCCAAATTTTTCATAGAAGACAGAAAAGTTCAAGTTCACTTCTGAATTTTACCAAAGAACACAATTCAATTCTAATTTCTCCAGAGAAAATAAAAATCTTCCACTTCAGTTTTAAGTTCACCAAGACATAAAGATATTTAAAGTTCTATTCTAATTTTTTCGTAGTAGATAGAAAAACTATACCATAGTTGTGAATATTTTCCTAGAAGATAATTATTCCTAATTCAATTTTAAATTTTTTAAAAAAATTAAATAACAGTTCAACCTGTATTCCGAATCTTTTCGATGAAAAAGAAAAAAATTATTGTTCAATTCTATTTCTCCAAAATAATATCAAAATTCTCCACTTCAATTCTGATCTTTCTCAAAGAGATGAAAAAAATTTAAATAATGTTCCAAATTTTTCATAGAAGATAGAAAAGTTCCACTTCGATTCTGAATTTTACCAAAGAACACACTTCAATTCTAATTTCACCAGAGAAAATAAAAAGATTCCCCTTCAGTTTTTATTTCCCCAAAGACAAAAAAAATTAAAGTTCCATTCTTAATTTTCCCGTAGAAGATAGAAAAAGTTATACCTTAGATGCAAATACTTATTTTGAAGATAAAAGGTTCCACTTTAATTCTAAATTTTGTCAATGAAAAAGAAATAAGTTACTGTTCAGTTCTATTTTTCCAAATAATATAAAAATTTTCCACTTCAGTTCAGATTTTTCTCAAAGAGATGAAAAAATTTTAAATAATGTTCCATATTTTTCATAGAAGATAGAAAACTCCAAATTCGCTTTTGAATTTTACCAAAGAACACAATTCAATTCTAATGTCAGCAGAGAAAATAAAAATAATCCACTACTGTTTCAAGGTCACCCAGACATGAAGAAATTTAGAAAGTTCTATTCTAAACCTTCCTGTATTACATTGAAAAGTCTATACTATAGTTTTGAATATTTTCCCAGAAGATAAAAAGTTCTACTTCAACTTTAAATTTTTTAAACAAAGTGAAGAAAAGTTCAACCTGTATTCTGAATTTTTTCGATGAAAAAGAAATAAGTTATTGATCAATTCTATTTTTCCAAAATAATATAAAAATTTTCCACTTCAATTCAGATCTTTCTCAAAGAGATGAAAAAAATTAAAATAATGTTCCAAATTTTTCATAGAAGATAGAAAAGTTCAAGTTCTCTTCTGAGTTTTACCGAAGAACAAACTTCAATTCTAATTTCACCAGAGAAAATAAAAAGCTTCCACTTCAGTTCTTATTTCTCCAAAGACAAAAAATTAAAGTTCCATTCTAGATTTTCTCCTAGTAGATAGAAAAAATTATACCTTAGATGCAATTACTTACCTTGAAGATAAAAATTTCCACTTTAATTCACAATTTTCTCAATGAAAAAGAAATAGGTTATTGTTCAATTCTATTTTTCCAAATAATATAAAAATTTTCCACTTCAGTTCAGATTTTTCTCAAAGAGGTGAAAAAATTTAAAATAATGAGCCAAATTTTTCATAGAAGATAGAAAAGTTCAAGTTCTCGTCTGAATTTTACCAAAGAACACAATTCAATTCTAATTTCTCCAGAGAAAATAAAAATCTTCCACTTCAGTTTTAAGTTCACCAAGATATAAATAAATTTAAAGTTCTATTCTAAATTTTTCGATGGTAGATAGAAAAAGCAATACCATAGTTGTGAATATTTTTCCGGACGATAAAAAGTTCTACTTCAACTTTAAATTTTCTCAACGAAGTGAAGAAAAGTTCAACTTCTGTTCTGAATCTTCTCAATGAAAAAGAAATAAGTTATTGATCAATTCTATTTTTCCAAAATAATATAAAACTTTTCCACTTCAGTTCAGATTTTTCTCAGAGATGAAAAATTTTAAATAATGTTCCAAATTTTTCATACAAGATAGAAAAGTTCAAGTTTTCTTCTTAATTTTACCAAAGAACACAATTCAATTCTAATTTCTCTAGAGAAAATAAAAATCTTCCACTTCAGTTTTTAATTTCGCAACGACACAAAGAAATTTAAAGTTCCATTCTAAATTTTCTAAACGAAGTGAAGAAAAGTTAAACTTCTATTCTGAATTTTTTCAATGAAAAAGAAATAAGTTATTGATCAGTTCTATTTTTCCAAATAATATAAAAATTTTCCATTTCAGTTCAGATTTTTCTCAAAGAGATGAAAAAATTTAAAATAATCTTCCAAACTTTTCATGGAATATAAAGAAGTTCAAGTTCTCTTCTGAATTTTACCAAAGAACACAATTCAGTTCTAATTCCTCCAGAGAAAATAAAAATCTTCCACTTTAGTTTTAAGGTCACCAAGACAAAGAAATTTAAAGTTCTATTCTAAATTTTTCCGTAGTAGATAGAAAAAGCTATACCATAGTTGTGAATATTTGCTATGAAGATGAAAAGTTCTACTTCAATTTTAAATTTTCTAGACGAAGTGAAGAAAAGTTAGACTTCTGTTCTGAACTTTTTTCAATTAAAAATAAATAAGTTATTGATCAATTCTATTTTTCCAAAATAATATAAAAGTTTTCCACTTCAGTTCAGATTTTTCTCAAAGAGATGAAAAAATTTCAAATAATGTTCCAAATTTTTCATAGAAGATAGAAAAGTTCAATTTCTCTTCTGAATTTTACCAAAGAACACAATTCAATTCTAATTTCTCCAGAGAAAATAAAAATCTTCCACTTCAGTTTTTAATTTCACAAAGAAACAAAGAAATTTAAAGTTCTATTCTAAATTTTTCCATAGAAGATAGAAAAAGCTTTACCATAGTTGTGAATTTTTGCTATGAAGATAAAAAGTTCTACTTCAATTCTAAATTTTCTCTACGAAGTGAAGAAAAGTTCAACCTCTCTTCTGAATTTTCTCAATTAAAAGAAATAAGTTATTGATCAATTCTATTTTTCCAGGGAAAATAAAAATTTTCCACTTCAGTTCAGATCTTTCTCAGAGATGAAAAATTTAAAATACTGTTCCAAATTTTGTCATAGAAGATAGAAAAGCTCCACTTCCATTCTGAATTTTACCAGAGAACAAACTTCAATTCTAATTTCATCAGAGAAAATAAAAAGTTTCCACTTCAGTTCCTTTTACTCCAAAGACATAAAAAATTAAAGTTCCATTCTAAATTTTCCCATAGAAGATAGAAAAAGTTATACCTTAGATGTGAATACTTACCATGAAGATAAAAAGTTCCACTTTAATTCTAAATTTTCTCAATGAAGTGAAGAAAAGTTCAAGTTCTCTTCTAATTTTTCCAAGAAAATAAAAAGGTTCCACTGTAGTTCTGGTTTTTCTCAAAGAGATGAAAAATTTAAAGTTCTGTTCTAAATTTTTCTGTAGATTCTTTGACTCTGAATTTTTCCTCCAAGAAGAGAAAAGGTTCTGCTTTAATTCTATATTTTCTCAAAGAAGTGAAGAAAAGTTCAAGCTCTCTTCTGAATGTTTTCCCAGAGAAGAGAAAAGGTTCCACTTTAATTATGAGTTTTCACAACGAAGAGAAGAGAAATTCAAGTTCTCTTCTGAATTTTCCCAAAGAAAAGAAAAAAGTTATAGTCCAATTTTAATTTTCTCCAAAGAAAATAAAAATCTCTGAGCGGAAGAAATTTGCATGGGGATTGATCTTACATGTGGAGGTGGGTTTTCCAGGGATGAAATTGTCAGGGAAAGTTTTACCCATTTTTTTCCGGAGACGTAATCTAACTTTTAAATTAAACTTTAGCTGCTTTGTCTTACGAATTTATTCCTCAAATTTCTAAATTAGAAAATGAGCACGTCGTTCTATTATTAATGACAATCTTTCAAGCTCGCTCATCTAACCTCCAAAACCATAGGTTAGGTTAGGGATGAATAAATATTAATAAATAAATAGAAAAATTTCTGCGTGTTTAAGTTAGGTTAGGTTAGCTTATCATGAGCGCTCATGATAAGCTAATCTAACCTAACCTAACTTAAACACGGAGAAATGTTTTTATTTATTTATTAATATTTATTTATACCAAACCTAACCTATGGTTTTGGAGGTGAATGAACGAGCTTGAATTATTGTCGTTAATAATAGAACGACGCTACTCATTTTCTAATTTAGAAATTTGAGGAGTAAATCCGTAAGACAAAAGAACTAAAATTTAATTTAAAAGTTAGCTTACGGCTGCGGAACAAAATCGTTAAAATTGCCCCTGAAAAATGTCATCCCTGGAAAGCCCTCCTAGACATGTAAAATCAATCCCCGTGCAAAATCCTTCCACTTGGAGATTTTTATTTTCTTTGCAGAAAATGAGAATTGGACTATAACTTTTTCTTATCATTGAGAAAATTCAGAAGAGAACTTGAACTTTTCTTCACTTCGTTGTGAAAACTCATAATTAAAGTGGAACCTATTCTCTTCTCTGGGAAAACATTGAGAAGAGGCAGAACTTTTCTTCACTTCTTTGAGAAAATATAGAATTAAAGCAGAAACTTTTCTCTTCTTGGAGGAAAAATTCAGAATCAAAGTATCTACAGAAAAATTTAGAACAGAACTTTAAATTTTTCATCTCTTTGAGAAAAACCAGAACTGAAGTGGAACCTTTTTATTTTCTTGGAAAAATTAGAAGAGAACTTGAACTTTTCTTCACTTCATTGAGAAAATTTAGAATTAAAGTGGAACTTTTTATCTTCATGGTAAGTATTCACATCTAAGATAAAGTGGAAGCTGTTTATTTTCTGTGGTGAAATTAAAATTGAAGTGTGTTCTCTGGTAAAATTCAGAATCGAAGTGGAACTTTTCTATCTTCTATGACAAAATTTGGAACAGTATTTTAAATTTTTCATCTCTTTGAGAAAGATCTGAACTGAAGTGGAAAATTTTTTTTTTCCTGGAAAATAGTTGATCAATAACTTATTTCTTTTCATTGAGAAAATTCAGAAGAGAAGTTGAACTTTCCTTCACTTCGTAGAGGAAATTTAGAATTGAAGTAGAACTTTTTATCTTCATAGCAAATATTTACAACTATGGTATAGCTTTTTCTATCTACTATGGAAAAATTTAGAATATAGCTTTAAATTTCTTTGTGTCTTTTTGAAATTAAAAACTGAAGAGGAATATTTTTATTTTCTCTGGAGAAATTAGAATTGAATTGTGTTCTATGGTAAAATTCAGAAGAGAACTTGAACTTTTCTATCTTCTATGAAAAATTTGGAACATTATTTTAAATTTTTCATCTCTTTGAGAAAAATCTGAACTAAAGAGGAAAATTTTTATATTATTTTGGAAAAATAGAATTGATCAATAACTTATTTGTTTTTCATTGAAAAAATTCAGAAGAGAACTTGAACTTTTCTTCACTTCTCTTAGAAAATTTCAAATTGAAGCAGAACTTTTTATCTTCATAGCAAATATCCACAACTATGGTATAGTTTTTTCTATCTACTACGGAAAAATTTAGAATAGAACTTTAAACTTCTTTATGTTTTGGTGACCGTATAACTAAAGTAGAAGATTTTTATTTTCTCTGGAGAAATTAGAACTGAATTGTGTTCTTTGGTAAAATTCAGAAGAGAACTTGAACTTCTCTATCTTCCATGAAAAATTTGGAACATTATTGTATAATTTTTCATCTCTTTGAGAAAAATCTGAACTGAAATGGAAATTTTTTATATTATTTGGAAAATTAGAATTGATCAATAACTTATTTCTTTTCATAATAGAATTATGAAAATCATAAATAGAATTAATGCTCACTTCTTTTTCATAAAATTCAGAATAAAAGTTGAACTTTTCTTCACTTCGTTTAAAAAATGTAGAATAGACCTTTCAATTTCTTTGTGTCTTTGAGAAATTAAAAACTGAAGTTGAAGATTTTTATTTTCTCTGGAGAATTTAGAATTGAATTGTGTTCTTTGGTAAAATTCAGAAGAGAACTTGAACTTTTCTATCTTCTATGAAAAATTTAGAACATAATTTTAAATTTTTCATCTCTGAAAAAAATCTGAACTGAAGTGGAAAATTTTTATTTTATTTTGGAAAAATAGAATTGATCAATAACTTATTTCTTTTTCATTGAGAAGATTCAGAACAGAAGTTGAACTTTTCTTCACTTCGTTGAGAAAATTTAAAATGGAAGTATAACTTTTTATCTTCTGGGAAAATATTCACAACTATGGTATTACTTTTTCTATCTACCATCGAAACATTTAGAATAGAACTTTAAATTTCTTTATGTCTTGATGAACTTAAAACTGAAGTGGAAGATTTTTATTTTCTCTGGAAAAATTAGAATTGAATTGTGTTCTTTGGTAAAATTCAGAAGAGAACTTGAACTTTTCTATCTTCTACGAGAAATTTGGAACAGTATTTTTAATTTTTTCATCTCTTTGAGAAAAATCTGAACTGAAGTGGAAATTTTTATATTATTTGGAAAAATAGAATTGAACAATAACTTATTTCTTTTCATTGAGACAATTTAGAATTAAAGTGGAACTTTTTATCTTTAAGGTAAGTATTCGTATCTAAGGTAGAACGTTTTCTATCTTCTACGGTAAAATTTAGAATGGAACTTTAATTTTTTATGTTTCTGGGGATACAAAAAATGAAGGGGAAAATTTTTATTTTATATGGTGAGATCAAAATTGAAGTGTGTTCTTTGGTAAAATTCAGAAGAGAACTTGAACTTTTCTATCTTCTATGAACAATTTGGAACATTATTTTAAATTTGTTCATCTCTTTGACAAAGATCTGAATTTAAGTGGAAAATTTTTATATTATTTTGGAAAAATAGAATTGATGAATAACTTATTTCTTTTTAATTGAGAAAATTCAGAATAGAACTTGAACTTTTCTTCACTTTGTTGAGAAAATTTGAAATTGAAGTAGAACTTTTTATCTTCCGGGAAAATATTCAAAACTATGGTATAGCTTTTTCTATCTACTACGGAAAAATTTAGAATAGAACTTTAAATTTCTTTATGTCTTGGTGAACTTAAAACTGAAGTGGAAGATTTTTATTTTCTCTGGAGAAATTAGAATTGAATAGTGTTCTTTGGAAAAAATTCAGAAGTAAACTTCAACTTTTCTATCTTCTATGAAAAATTTGGAACATTATTTTGAATTTTTTCATCTCTTTGAGAAAAATCTGAACTGAAGTGAAAATTTTTTATATTATTTGGAAAAATAGAATTGAACACTAACTTATTTCTTTTTCATTGAGAAAATTTAGAATTAAAGAGGAACCTTTTATCTTCAAGGTAAGTATTCGCATCTAAGGTTTAACTTTTTCTATCTTCTACGGGAAAATTTAGAATGGAACTTTAATTTTTGTGTCTTAGGGGAAATAAGAACAGAAGTGGAAGCTTTTTATTTTTTCAGGTGAAATTAGAATTGAGGTGTGTTCTTTGGTAAAATTCAGAATCGAAGTGGAACATTTCTATCTTCTAAGAAAAATTTGGAATATTATTTTAAATTTTTTCATCTCTTTGAGAAATATCTGAATTGAAGTGAGAAATTTTTATATTATTTTGGAAAAATAGAATTGATCAATAACTTATTTCTTTTTCATTGAGAAAATTAGGAATAGAACTAGAACTTTTCTTCACTTTGTTGTGAAAATTTAAAATTGAAGTAGAACTTTCTATCTTCCGGGAAAATATTCACAGCTATGGTATTATTTTTTCTATCTTCCATCGAAAAATTTAGCTTAAAACTTTAAATTTTTTTTTATTTTTGTGCAATAAAGAATTGAAGTGGTAGATTTTTATTTTTTCTCGAGAAATTAGAATTTAAGTGTGTTCTTTGGTAAAAATCAGAAGAGAACTTGGACTTTTCAATCTTCTATGAAAAATTTGGAACAGTATTTTAAATTTTTCATTCCTTTGAGAAAGATCTGCACTGAAGTGGAAAAGTTTTATTTTCCCTGGAAAAATAGTATTGATCAATAACTAATTTCTTTTTCATTGAGAAAATTCAGAATAGAACTTGAACTTTTCTTCACTTCGTTGAAAAATTTAAAATTGAAGTAGAACTTTTTATCTTCCGGGGAAATATTCACAATTATGGTATATCTTATTCTATCTACTACGAAAAAATTTGGAGTTTGTAAAGTTGGCTTAGGAAGGACATTAAGAATAGAAATATGTTCTGAAAATATTTATAAAAGCCTTTTGAAAAGTATTGCTTTATTTTGGTGTATGCAAAAAATCTTAAAGTAAAGCTGAGGGTGAAAAAGATGACTACTTAAAATTTCAAAAATGGTTTAGGAAGGACATTAAGTAAAAAACCTGTTCTGAAAAGATATAATAAAGCCTTTAGAAAAGTATTGCTTGGTGTTGGGGATATTAAAAAAGTCGTAAAGTAAAGTTGTGGGTGAAAAGGATGAGTACTTAAACTTGTAATATTGGTTTCGGAGGGACAACTTGTTCTGAAAAGATATAAAAAAGCTTTCTGAAAAGTATTGCTTGATGTTGGGTTATTCAAAAAGTTGTAGTGTAAACTTGTGGGTGAAAAAGATGAGTATTTCAACTTGTAAAATCGGTTTATGAGGGACATTACGTAAGGAGCTTGTTTTGAAAAGATATAATAAAACCTTTTAAAAAGTATTGCTTGATGATCGAGTATGCAAAAAGTCGTAAAGTAAAGTTGTGGGTAAAAAGATGAAAACTTGAACTTGTAGAATTGGTTTAGGAAGGGACATTAAGAAAAGACCTTGTTCTGAAAAGATATAATAAAGCCTTTTGAAAAGTACTGCTTGATGTTGGAGTATGCAAAAAGTCGTAAAGTAAAGTTGTGGTGAAAAGGCTGAGTACTAAAACTTGTAAAATTGGTTTAGGAAGGACATAAAGAAAGGAACTTGTTCTGAAAAGATATAAAAAAGCCTTTTGAAAAGTATTACTTGATGTTGGGGTATTCAAAAAGTTGTAAATTATAGTCGTTGTGAAGAGGATGAGTACTTCAACTTGTAAAATGGAGTTAAGAGGGTATTAAGAAAGGAACTTGTTCTGAAAAGATATAATAAAGCCTTTTGAAAAGTATTGCTTGATGTTGGGGTGTGCAAAAAGTCGTAAAGTAAAGTTGTGGGTGAAAAAGATGAGTACTTCAACTTGTAACATTGGTTTAGGAGAGATATTACGTAAAGAACTTTTTCTGAAAGGATATAATAAAGCCTTTTGAAAGTATTGCTTGGTGTTGGGGTATTCAAAAAGCTTTAAAGTAAAGTTGTGGGTGAAAAAGATAAGTACTTCAACTTGTAAAATTGGTTTAGGTGGGATATTAAGAAAATAACTTGTTCTGAAGAGATATAATAAAGCCTTTTGAAAAGTATTGTTTGATGTTGGAGTATGCAAAAAGTCGTAAAGTAAAGTTGTGGGTGAAAAGGATGAGTACTTCAAGTGGTAAAATTGGTTTAGGAAAGGACACTAAGAAAAAAACTTGTTCTGAAAAGATATAATAAAGCCTTTTGAAAAGTACTGCTTGATGTTGGAGTATGCAAAAAGTCGTAAAGTTGTGGGTGAAAAAGATGAGTACTTCAAGTTGTAAATTTGGTTTAGGAGGGACATTACGTAAAAAATTGTTTCCAAAATATATAAAAAAGCCCTTTGAAGATTATTGCTTGATGCTTGGATGTGCAAAAAGCCTTAACGGAAATTTGTGGTGAAAAAAATAAGTGCTTTAAGTTTTAAAATGGGTTTAGGAAGGACACTATGGAAGGTATTTTTTCTGAGAAGATATAAAAAAGCCTTTTGAAAAGTGTTTCTTGATTTTGGAGTATTAATAAAGTTGTAGAGTAAAGTTATGGTGAAATGGATGAGTACTTCAACTTGTAAAATGGGTTTAAGAGGGGTATTAAGAAAGGAACTTGTTCTGAAAGATATAATAAAGCCTTTTGAAATGTAGGGGGCCCTTCTCTGTCTCAAGTATGCAAAACAAAGTATTAAAAAATGGGGGGCAAAAAAGTTGGGGGGCTCTTTGGGAGCCCGGGGGCCTTTGGGGGCCGGGGGTTCCTTCAGGGTTGGGGTAGGGGACCTCACAATATTGATCAAATCGAACTTGTGTATTATAACGACCACAGAGTTCCATCCTCAAATCATCTTCTAAAAGGTCTCTAGCTGTTTCGCCTAAATCTTTTTCTAAAATGTCTCAAACTGTTTCTCCCAAATATTCCCCTAAAATGTATCAGACGGTTTCGCCTAAATAATCCCCTAAAAGTAATTTCTGCGTGTTCCTTTGTTTCAGCATCCCTGCGCTGTCGCATTTGAAATTCCTAGGAAACCCTTTCCCGCGTTATTCTCTTCATCTCTAAGATGTTCCTAGCTACACTATTATGGTTTCGATAGAATATCAATTTATCACTCTGACCTAAAGATCGGAGAAGTCATATTTAAAAATAGAATATTAATTTATCTCTGTCACTAAAGACCGTTTATCCCTCAGTTCTAAAGTTCAAAGAAGCCATATTGTTCCTTAATTCCCCTTTTGTGGATCAATAATTCCCCCACCGATTATGTAAATCAATTTCTCAGAAATCCACTTCCCCCTCGAGTCCTAGATCAATACATCTCTTCCCCTGTTAATGCTCATGTTCAAAATTCACCCCAGTGTCATTACACCTAGACGAACAACAAATCAATTGACCTGGAAAGAGGTGTCATTGACCCGTTAGAATCAATAAACCATGAAAATACATCAAAGTGAGAAAAATCCTGTTTTTTCATTCTCATTGAAAAAACCATAAAAACATGCATAAATTATGTCCTGCCACGGGTTATAGATAGCTTCCTACTTATATGTAATAATTTGTGTTTGTTTTAAGTTTTAATGTTGCTCCTTACTTTCAGTTGAAAAAAAAACTTGTTCTTTGAAATATAATTTCTGATCGTTTTTTAAAATAATGCTGGGAAATCCGGCACCCCTTTCATATAAATGTCCCTTCCCCCAAGGAAACATCCTCCATGGAAACATCCTCCCCCGTAGCCCCCTCCTCCGACCCCCCCCCCCCCCCCAGCAAAAACCCCTCCTGAAACGTCTGTATACTTCCCATTAACCAATACTATATGTAAACAATGGGCAAAGTTCATAACTAGCAGTCCTTCCCCCGGGAACTGTGGGGGACTAAGTCATCCTCAAAGACATATTTATTAAATTTTCGACTATGCTGAACAAAAAGGCTATCTAAAAATTTCGATTGGGTGACTTCGGGAAAAAAATGAGCGTGGGAGGAAGCCAAGTTGCCCTCCAATTTTTTTGGTCACTTAAAAAGGACACTAGAATTTTTTATGTCCGTTCAGATGAGCCCTCTCACGATATTCTGGGACCATTGGATCTATACGATCACCCCAGGGGAAATAAAAAAAAAACAAATAAAACCCGCATCCGTGATCTTTCTTCTGGCAAAAATAGAAAATTCCACATTTCTGCATATGGGGGCTTGAAACTTCTATAATAGGGTTCTCTGATACGCTGAATCTGATGGTGTGATTTTCATTAAAGTTCTATGTCTTTTAGGGGTTGTTTCACCCATTTTTCAAAAATAATGCAAATATTCACAGGCTAAACTTAATGAAACTTATATATTTGAAATCAGCATAAAAATCTGATTCTATTGATGTGTCTATTGGTATCAAAAATTCCAATTGGTATCAAAAAACAAAAAAATATAACTTTATAACTTTAATAAATCAAATAATATTAACATTTCGATTACTAAATATCAGTATATGTATAACTGACAATTCACATTCATTTGCATTTTTTTTTCAGTAAAGTGCAAATTATGTTCTGGCCTTGGGAATGCATAGGGGTTTTGAGCCCAACCTATGTTAATTTCTGCTCGTTTTGAGTTTGACTCGGTTATTTACTGTAATTTCTGTTCATTTTGGGTTTCATTTATTTATTGATGCTGATTTGTGGAAGTTTCACGCTTGGTAGATTACTTAATTGTATTTTTTCTAATTTTTTGTTTAATGGAGTTCTTTACTTTCCTTTGAAAAACTATTTTGTGGAAAAAGTTTCTTTAATTAATTTCTGTTCGTTTTAAATTGACATAGTCTTTTTAGAGAAAACGAAAATGATGCTTTATATCTTTTCGTTTTTTAAGAATTTATAGTTTGGCCTGCTATTTGTATTCTGGAGAAAAAATTTTCAGCAATTTTTAACAACATACACCCTCTTAAAAATCTGGACACAAATAGTAGTGTTTAATTTAGTTTCATACCTCCTCTAGTTGACCTAAAATGGAAAACTTGATACCATTCGCAAAAAAATCTGTTTACTTTCTTTGATAGCTTGGATACACTTACGATATTTTGTTTTGTTTAAATCTGAAGAGCAGAAGCAGCCCCAACAGTTTGAACATAATACCCTCAGTAGTTCTTGGGATATTGCTGAGATGACTTATCGGGAATTAGCTTGAACACAGTGCGTTTTGATTTAATCTTAAGGCAACATTTAGTTTTAAAACATAAAGGCAAATGGGAGGGTGGGCATAGGAAGAGGATTAGTTTCCCTCCAATCACTTTCGACTATTAAAAAGGGCATCAGCCCTTTCTATTTTCAATCGATTAAGCCCTTTCCAAAGTTCCTACGACAACTCCTTCGATACAAAGTGCCCTGGTCTAAACAACAACAAACAAAATAATACATTATACAAATATCGATCTTGAATATAAAAATGTCAAGCCTTCCAATCACTTTCGACAATTAAAAAGGGCATCAGGTCTTTAGATTTCCAATCGAATGAGCCCTTTTTTAGTTTCTACGACAACACTTCCTATAAACACCTTATATGCCCCCAGGGCATAAATTACAACCCTTACCCTAAGGGCTGCAGCTTACAACCCTTGCACTAAGGGCTCTGATGCGGTTATCACCCTCTAAGACCTAATTTCCAGAACTTTCAACTACGTTAAACAAAATGGCTATCTCAAAAGTTTGATTGGATGTGTCTGGGTAAATGGTGGGCGTGAGAGGGGCGTTAGTCTTCCTCTAAGCATTTTCAACTATTAAAAAAGGTACTAGCCCTTTCAATTTTCAATCAAATGAGCCCTTTTGAAGTTTTTACGACAACGCTTTCAATAAAGACCTTATATGCTCCAAGGGGATAACTTACAACCCACCCCCTGAGGGCTGGGGGGCAGGAGTTGTCATCCTCAAAGACCTAATTTCTAGAATTTTCTACTACGTTGAACAAAATGGCTATCTAAAAACTTTGAATGGATGTGTTTGGGGGAAAGGTGGGCGTGAGAGGGGGTCAATTACCCTCCAATCACTTTCAACTATTAAAAAGGGCACTAGCCCTCTCAATTTCCAATTGAATGAGCCCTTTTGAAGTTTTTACGACAACTCTATCATTAAAAACCTATCATTAAAAACCAGTGAACAACTTACAACCTTTGCCCTGGGGAATCTGGGGGGTTTGTCATCCTTAAATTAATAATTTCCAGAACTTTCAACTACGTTGAACAAAATAGCTATCTCTAAACTTTGATTGAATGTGTTTGGGAAAATGGTGGGCGTGAGAGGGGGGTTAATTACTCTACAGTCGCTTTCGACTATAAAAAAGGGCAATTTCAATTTCCAATCAAATGAGCCCCTTTTGAAATATATACAACAACTTTCTATATAATCCTTATATGCCCCCAGGGTATAACTTACAACACTTGCACTAAGGGCTCTGATGAGGTTATCATCCTAAAAGACCTAATTTCCAGAACTTCTAACTAGATTGAACAAAATTAATATCTCGAAATTTTGATTGGATATGTTCGGAGAAATAGTGGGCATGAGAGGGGGGTTAGTTGCCCCTCAATAACTTTCGGTTATTGAAAGGGCACTAGCCCTTTCAATTTTCAATTGAATGAGCCCTTCTTGATGTTTTTACAACATCGCTTTCTATAAAAACATTACATGCTCCCAGGGCATAACTTACAACCCTCGCCCTGAGGGTTGTGGGGGGATGGGTTGTCATCCTTAAGGACCTAATTTCAAAAAATTTTAACTGCGTTTAACAAAATGGACCTCTCAAAATTTTGACTGGATGTATTTGGGGAAATTGTTGGCATGACAGGGGGGTTAGTTGCCCTCAAATCACTTTCGATTATTAAAAAGTGCACTAGCCCTTTGAATTTCCAATCCAATGAGCCCTTTTTCAAGTTTCTACGACAAAGATTTCAATAGAAACCTTATATGCCCCCAGGGCATAACTTACAACCCTTGCCCTGAAGAATATGGTGGGAGTGTCCTGCTCAAAGGTATAATTTCCTAAGCTTTAAAATGCGTGGAACAAAATGGCTATCTAAAATTTTGATTGGATATGTTTTGGGAAATAGTCGGCGTGGAAGGGGTGTTAGTTGCCTTCCAATCACTTTCGACTATTCAAAAGGACACCAGCCATTTGAATTTCAGATCGAATAAACCCTTTTTGAAGTTTCCACGACGACGCGTTCTATAAAGACCTTATATGCCCCAGGGTATAACTTACAACCCTTGCCCTGAAGGTTGTGGGGGAGTGTCCTCCTCAAAAAAATAATTTCTATCTGGAAATCAACAACACTGAACAAAATGGCTATCTAAAAATTTTGATTGGGTGTGTTTCGGGAAAAGGGGGGCGAGAGAGGGGGGCTAGTTGCCCTCAAATCACTTTCGACTATTAAGAAGGGCCTCTAGACCTTTGAATTTCCAATCGAATGGGCCCTTTTTCAAGTTTCTACGACAAAGATTTCAATCAAAACTTATGTGCCCCCAGGGCATAACTTATAACCCTTGCCCTGAAGACTTTGGGGGGAGTGTCCTGCTCAAATGTATAATTTCCTGAACTTTAACTGCGTAGAACAAAATGGCTGTTTCAAAATTTGGATTGGATGTGTTTGGGGAAATGGTGGGCGTGGAAGGGGAGCGGGTTGCCTTCCAATTACTTTCGACTAATAAAAAGGGCACCAGCCCTTTCAGTTTTCAATCGATCCAGCTCTTTTTGCTGTTAACATGACAGAATACTCCATAAAAACCTTACGAGCCCCCATAGCAAGATTCAATGCTTTTGTCCTGGTAAATGGGGGGAGGTCGTCACGATTAAAAACGTATTTTCCAGAACTTAAAACTACATTGAACACAATGACTACTCAAAAATGTTGATTAGATGTGTTTGGGGAAAAGGTGGGCGTGAGAGGGGGGTTAGTTGCCCTCCAATCACTTTCGACTATTAAAAAGGGCACTAGCCCTTTGAATTTCCAATCGAATTAGCATTTTTTGAAGTTTCTACTTCAACGCCTTCTATAAAAACTTATATACCCCCAGGGCATAATGTACAACCCTTGCCTTGAGGGCTCTGGTGGAATGTCCTCCTCAAAACATAATTTCTATCTGGAAATCCAAAACACTGAACAAAATGGTCATCTAAAGATTTTGATTGGGTGTGTTTGGGGGAATGATGGGCGTGGGGGGGGGCTAGTTGCCCTCCAATCACTTTTGACTATTAAAAAGGGCACTAGCCCTTTGAATTTCCAATCGAATGAGCCTTTTTAGAAGTTTCTGTGACAACGCCTTCTATAAGAACCTTATATGCCCCCGGACGTAACTTACAACCCTTGCCCTGAAGACTGTGGAGGAGTGTCCTCCTCGAAAACATATTTTCTATTTGGAAATCAAATACGCTGAACAAAGTGGCTATTTCAAAATTTTAATTGGATGTGTTTCGGGAAATGGAGGGCATGGAAGGGGTGTTAGTTGCCTTCCAATTACTTTTGACTATTAAAAATGGCACAAGCCACTCCAATTTCCATTTGAATGAGCCCTTTTCAAAGCTTCTACACCAACTTCTTCGATACGAAGTGCCCTGCCCTAAAGGAAAAAAACACTAAATGATATATTGTAAAACATCGTTCTTATATGCCCCCATGGCATAACTTAAAGCCCTTGCCCCGAGGGTTGTGGGGGAGTGTCCTCCTCAAAAACATATTTTCTATCTGGAAAATAAACTACGCTGAACAAAATGGTTATCTCAAAATTTTCATTGGATGTGTTTGGAGGAAAGATGGGCGTGGGGGGGACGTAGTTGCCCTCAAATCACTTTCGACTATTAAACAGAGCACTAGCCCTTTGAATTTCCAATCGAATGAGCCTTTTTCGAAGTTTCTACGACAACGCCTTCTATAGAAACCTTATATGGCCCCAGGGCATAACTTACAACCCTTGCCGTGAATGCTGTGGGGGAGTGTCCTCCTCAAAAATATGATTTCTAACTGGCAATCAACTACGCTGAACAAAATGGCTATCGAAAAATTTTGATTGGATGTGTTTCGGGAAATGGTGGGCGTGGAAGGGGTGTTAGTAACCTTACAATCACTTTCGACTATTAAAAAGGGCACAAGTCACTCCAATTTCCAATTGAATAAGCCCTTTTCGAAGTATCTACGAGAACTTGTTCGATACGAAGTGCCCCGCTCTAAAGGAAAAAATGATATATGATACATTGTGCCAACATCGTTCTTATATGCCCTCAGGGCATAACTTAAAACCCTTGACCCGAGGGTTGTGGGGGAGTGTCCTCCCTAAAAACCTATTTTCTATCTGGAAATCAACTACGCTGAACAAAACGGCTATCTCAAAATTTTGATTGGATGTGTTTTGGGGAATGATGGGCGTGGGAGGGCTAGTTGCCCTCAAATCACTTTCGACTATTAAAAAGAGCACTACCCACTCCAATTTCCAATCAAATGAGCCCTTTTCGAAGTTTCTACGACAACTCCATCGATACGAAGAGCCCGGGTATGGAAAAAGACAAAAAAGTAATACATTGTGCCAACATCGTTCTTTACTTAGGCAGCGCTATCGCGCTGCCTATGATTCAACCTTCTCTTGAAAGTTCTACATTATCAGTTTTCTTTCTTTAGCAGTAAAACTCGGTTTCAAATTCTGAATGTACGTGAGCATGTAGCATTTTGGTACTTTTAAGAGCTTTCCAAAAAAGAAAAACAAAGGAAAACGCTGGTTCGACAAGACACACAATACGGTGCTCATTTTGGATCAAGCAGAACAGGCAATACCATTAACAACCCATCTGCTCTATATAATCCCAAAACCAGTTCTGTCAACTACTATTTTGTCCAAACTAAATTGCCTGAATATTTGAATAGTCTTTACGCAGCTCGTGTGGCAAACACAGAATCTAACTACCCACATTTTTAAGATATTAAATAAAAAAAACAAGTTTTTTTTAACTGAAAGTAAGGAGCGACATTCAAACTTAAAACGAACAGAAATTATTCCGTATATGAAAGGGGCTGTCCCCTCTTCAACGCCTCGCTCTTTACGCTAAAGTTTTTTTTTTTGTTTTAAAAAATAAAGATGTGAGACAGAGTCAAACTTTAGCGTAAAGAGCGAGGCGTTGAGGAGGGGAAAGCCCCTTTCATACACGGAATAATGTCTGTTCGTTTTAAGTTTTAATGTCTCTCCTTACTTTTAGTTAAAAAAAATTGTTCTTTTATTTAATTTCTGAACGTTTTTGAATTAATGCAGCTTTGATTTTGGCTCACCGTACATGAATAATTAAAACGAAATTTGCATATTAATTTTCTTTTTTTTTTGGATAAATGGCTTTCTCGAAATTTTGTTCTGACGTATCTTACGATATAACTTACGTAACGAATTTCTAATTCGTATGTTTGTATTACGTATATTAGGGAGTTCGCCCCCTAGTCAACACCTCACTCTTTACCCTAAAGTTCGAATTTTGTTCGAATCACCACAAGGGCCGGTTAATTAAAATAGATAGCTCTTTTGAAAGTACTAAAAAACTTTAGCTTAAAGAGCGAGGTTTTGACTAGGGGCCGAACCCCCTCATATACGTAATCATTTCCGTTAGTTTTAAGTTTTAATGTTGCTCCTTACTTTCAGTTAAAAAAAACTTGTTTTTTTATTTAATTTCTGATCGTTTTTTAAATGATGCTAGGAAATCTGGTGCCACCTTCATAGAAATGTCTTGTCCCCCAAGAAAACATCCTCCATGGACAGATTCTCCCCCGTAACCCCTAATCCAACCCCCCCCCCCACCAGGAAAAAATTCCTCCTGAAAATGCTTGTACGACTATACTTCCCAATAACCAATACTATATGTAAACAATGGGCAAAGTTTATAACTTACAGCCCTTCCCCTGGGAACTGTGGGGGATTAAGTCATCCTCAAAGACATATTAACGAGATTTTCGACTATGCTGAACAAAATGGCTACCTCAAAATTTTGATTGGGTGACTTCAGGAAAAAAAGAGCGTGGGAGGGGGCCCAGTTACCCTTCAATTTTTTGGTCAATTAAAAAGGGCACTAGAACTTATAATTTCCGTTCGAATGAGCTCTCTCATGATATTCTAGGACTACTGAATCATTACGATCACCCCTGGGAAAAAAAAAAAAAAAACAATAAACAAATAAACACGCATCCGTGATCTTTCTTCTGGCAAAAAATACAAAATTCCACGTTTTTGCAGATAGGAGCTTGAAACTTCTATGGTAGGGTTCACTGATACGCTGAATCTGATGGTGTGTCTTTCATTAAACTTCCATGAATTTTAGGGCTTGTTCCCCCCTTTTTTCGAAAATAAGGCAACTTTTCTCAGGCACGTAACTTTTGAGGGGTAAGACTAAACTTGCTGAAACTTATATATTTGAAATAAGCCGAAAAATCTGATTCTTTTGATGTATCTATTTGTATCAAAATTCCGTTTTTTAGAGTTTTGGTTACTATTGAGCCGGGTCGCTCGTTACTTACAGTTCGTTACCATGAACTGTTTGATAAAACTATTTGTGTTCCCTAAGAAATTGAAAGTCAAGCCCGAACAGATTGGCTATAGCGAACTATTAACTTTTCTGTTTGAGAGCCCAGTGGTTTGATTTGCACATTAGCTTTTTTGGCTAGATACGTGGTAGATGTACCAATAGTCTTTGCAACATTAAAGCTGCATAAAGTTACTGAAGCTCTTCTCGACTGAAACTTTATGAAATAAAAGTTGAATTATTTCATCTACAATAAGAAATAAACGTTGATTTCGCAATCCCTAGATCAACATTGCCACTCATACACTCATCATTACTACTATTAAACAAATTTCCTCTTAAGTTTGCAGGTGCATTATCCCTAAAAGGAAAGTGTCCATCGACCCATCCCCAAAACATGTTGATTTGAAGAATTTTCAACTCTTTTCTTATCTTTAATAGATAGAGCCAAGGGCAGAAGGCACCAGTATTAAAGCTAATATGCCACTACATTTGGTCACTAAGTTCCTGTCTACTGAAACTTAATAAAAAGGAAGTTAAAATCAAATGCATTTATTCAATTTAAATTAAGAAATAAAATCACATTACAAGTATAAGGTAAATTCATCATCACAAATGTGTATAGACATCACAAGTTTTCGACAGCCGTTCGTTACATCTCAAACAGTTTTATTGTTGAAAATTTCAATCCAGTAGCCATCAGGGTCTTTGATAAAGGCTAATCCCTTCATTTTGCCATCGTCTGGTTTCTTGACAAATTCCACACCAAGTTGCTCGAACCGTGCACATGCTGCGTATACATCAGGTACCAGAATACCAATATGCCCTAAATATTAGAAAAAGAAAACACAATTACTGAGCTGTTTCTTTTGAATAGGATTGTCATGGGCCCTTAGAGAGAACAGGGAAGTTTTTCTAAGGGATTCGAAAACTAGGTTTGACAGACAAGGAGATCCAGGTATATATACATATATATATATATATATATATATATATATATATATATATATATATATATATATATATATATATATATATATATACGTATAGATCTACTGCCGTGTTTAGCATAAAAAGCATATAAGACTAAACAATAGCTTTGAGCAATGATCCCTTTTTATGAATTCATCTGCTAGTATACTTATTTATGTTTGATTAGATTTCGTTTCTGTTTTTGTTAGTTGAAGCTTCTTATTAATAGCAGGATTTAAATCAACAATAAGCAGTTTTGCTTTATGTTGTTTGTGCAAACTAATGAAACATGGTTAATTACCTTAAAAGAGATACACCCTATTTACTATGTTAAGGATTAGTAAAAAAAAAAAGAAAAAAAAAACCTAAGCTTTTGAAAAAACTCAGTTTTTTTGTTCTGACGATGGATTGGCGAGGTCCTTGTCGAAATATCTGCTTTATCTTTTTCTTTCATTTATACTGGCTACAAATCACCCTCGTCTCCTGTTTTCATTATTATTCTTATATTTTCTATAAAAAAAAATCGTCTTTTATTAGACATCATGTATAGTCTATTCTCAGAAAGATTTTACTAAATTAGGACAATCACTAGAGCGCAACTTATAACAGAATAGAAACACTTAGGAAAGGATCATGAAGCATATATAATCCAGTACATCAATGATGATAAAGGGTTGGATCCTTACAAAAATGGATAATATATACTCACACAGTACTTCTATTTCCTTTTTAGTAAGTTATATTAAATTCCTTACAAATCACTTTTCAACTTTTTTTTAATAGACATTAAATGACATATAGGCAACATCTTTTTCAATGCTTCTCCATACATTATCTAAATATGCAAAAAACAAACAAACAATTCTCAATATGTTCTTTTGCTTCTCCTGTAAGGTTCACATTCTTTTGACGAAAAATTGACTCAATTTTCCTTATATCCGTCGCGTTTTGCAAAAAGTGCCTACTTTTTTCCGAAAATGAGGTAAGCATATGCTTCGAAAGACCTGAAAGAGATCTATTCAAAATCGGCTGATCTTTAATTCTGAAAAAAAGTTACAAATTTTGCCAAAAGATTGTAAGCCCAAATTCGTGAAAAATCATTATGGCAAAAGGGTTTGCGTCCAGTTTTTTTCCCAATGAACAACCAGTTTTTTTAAGAATAGTGATGGGGAAGCAGAAATTATCTCCAAAACCTGTTTTAATGGAATCTTTGGCATCACATTAAAAGAACTGAGAGGAATGGCTTTTGTGTAGTTCAGACACCCCATTACAACCGTGGAAAGACAAGCCCACAATAGTTTTAATAAAAAAAAATCGATTTGGAATTTACCAAGGACCCTATTAGCTCTTTTCCGGCTTTTGAGTCCCATTATGTGAGGGCTCATACCTCCAAAAATTATCTGCCTTTAAATTTGAATATTGCGAAAATATTTAACCTGTATAAGGCAGAGAGTGAAAAGAGAACATGAAAAGTCTATTAATCCCTTAATACAAGATGTTTTGTCTTGCAGATCCTGATACTTCAATCCTTCATAAAGGCCAGTGGATAGTGCCTCTAAACTAGCTTATGACAGAAAAAAGGAAAACGAAGAAAAAGCACTGGAATCAGGAGGAAGTTTAGAACTCTTGACATTTGCCATGCAGCAATGCCTCCCACCCCTTGATGTTAAGGCGAAATAATTCTTCTAAGACATCAGCTCTGAAAATTTAATTTAACAGTGCATGTTTTAGGAGATGGAGAGAAATCACTCGACTTTTCTGTGGCACAAAGTGGAAGTCAGAAAAGGAAGCTCATGATAAATAGAGGGTAGTCAGAATAGAGTTCAAGTGAACTGAAATCTGCTAGTTTCAGTGCGCAAAGGATTTAGGAACAGTGCAATTCAAAAGTTTCCAAAAGGAAAACGAGACATTTCGAGGTCGAGTTGCAACCATCCTGGTTCTTACCCAGAATTTTTCAAATGGCTAAGCAATAAGCAAAGCCAAGTATGATGGCATCATCTCTCTTCTTCTGTTCATCTCACAGGATTTCCATTGGTTTTACAAAAACCTTCCCTAAGACAAGGCATTTCACTGGTATAGTCAAGATAAAGCTGAGCTCCCCAAAAAAGAATGTTTGCCTTTTGATTGATTTTGGTTTGTACTATGTATTTCATTGATGATTTTTAAGTGAGAAAATAGAAGTTAAAAGATTTAAGCCCATTTAGCAGGATTGGAAAAAAGAGATTGTTAATTTTGAGATTGTTATTTAGCAAAAAGGGTGTAAGCCCCTTATCTTCCAAGTAAAAAGCAATTCAGCAAATTTGACAGTTCCAGCATATTCTGATCAAAAAGGTAACTAGGAATCATTCTTTCAAGTTTCAAGTTTTTTAAATTCTGCTTTGTGAGAAAGATTTTTTCGTTGTTTTTGCTCTCCTGTAAAATTAAGAAAAGTGGGCATATGCCCTTTTTGCAAAACGCCACAGATATATAACGTACATTCACAAGGCCAAGAAAAGCCCTACTATTAGGTTTTCTCTTCTCCTAAATATGTGATATTTTTCTATTTCCTTTTTCCCATGCAACATTTACGTTTGTGAGCAATAGAAAGATGCTTAAATCAGTTGTTTTTTTTTCCTAGAAAGTTGTAACATAAAACCAGCATACAAGAACAGCAATTTGTTTGGCACTTAGATACTAGCAGGCAAGTTTTGTTATTATTTAGTCACAAAAGTTTCAGTAAACGCAAAAAGGGTACTACCATATCCTTTTGGTTCAGTGTTTCCACTGTGATAACCCTTGAATTCCAAGTCACTTTCAGTGCCCCAGTTATGAGTCAGCTCCAATGTTGCCTTTCTAGAAAGTGCCCAGACTGTCCTTTCTTTTGTATTTTCTGGAATCTCTTCTTTTTTCTCATAGCCCATAAAATAAAGAGAGAATTTCATGTCTTCAAAGTCCATTTTCTTCAATAGTCTCATTCCCAAGACCCTGGTGTAGAAGTCCAGAGACTTTTTTGGGTCCTTTATTCTATACATTGTTTGTTGGAACAGAAAATCCTATAAAAGAAAATAAATGATTAATGATAACCTACAAGATAACAGCTAGATTAGCCCCTGCTCAGATGAAGCACGAATCCAGAGCCTTAATATGGGGGGGCAGCAGTGGCAAAAGGAGAAAGTGTAACATCCCCCCATCTACAATTTTGTTTAAAATAATTGAATTAAGACCGGGTTTGCTATCAATGTAATGTAACACAACCAGAGATCAACTGGCTCAATTTGCCGCTTGCACAAGGCATTGGGAAACTTAGTCAAGGATGTGATTGCCAATAAACATCGGTATCCATTGGCCAATCAGAGGCGACCCCAGTCAAAGGGAAGGTTACGTACTCGTTGCCTGTTGCATTTGGTGAGTTGTAATATTTTTGATAGCTCTTTGATACCATCACGGTGTTGTAAGTTTGCAATATAAGATGAATGGATAATCTAAGCAATATGCATCAGGACACCAATGTGAAAGGCTCCTATAGAAATAGGACAAAAAAATATAGAAAAATCCTCTCTCAAAATACAAAGTTCAAGAATGCACCCATTGTTAAATGACAATGTTTGAGAATGAGCAGGTTATTTCTAATGTTGTAACCAGTACTTTTGGCAAAGGTACTCAAATGCAAAGAAAAAGGGGCAAGGAATAAGAAAAGACCTAGTCAGTTGGCTGGGGGAAAAGACAAGCTTTGCTGATGCTGCAAAACTTATCCAAATCAAGGTGAAAAGCAGACATGACCAAAAATTGGAAGAAGATAAACAGTGCGTTTTGATACAGTGGACAACAAACTCTTGAGCCAGTTTGTTTTTTTGTCAATTTGTTTTTCTATGAGTTTAGAAGAGAACTTAATCAAGTTCAGAATATGATTTCAAGAAAAAAAGGACAAATGGGTAAGAGGGGGGGGTGGTTAAAACATGCTAGTATACCTAGCAGCAAGAAATGCATCTTCCAAAGAATATTACTGCTCAAAGGAACTTGCTGAGGTACGCCGAAAAGGATAGTTGGCCTTATGGTGCAATGCAATGGGTTCCACATGTGAGAAAAAATTAGTATAGCCGGGTCTCATGTCAAGGGATATGTGATTTACACTCACTTAACTATTGACATATACTTGACAGAAGAAATTGAGGAGCAAAATTTCTGATTCACATGGGGCAACACATGATTCTTAAATCTCTTTACAGTATGATGCAAAGCCATTCAGCATAAATAAAGATACAACCTTGACCCTTATAACAGATGACAAGTCAATATCTTCATCAAAACTGTAAGCTATTTCAGTGCCACCAAATGAGGCAGATTTTAGATTGCTGGCAGAAGAATTGACATCATTGTCAGGGTACTTTATATAATATTGTGTGGCTGCTAGCAATGAGGCAAACATTTATATCATTGGTGAAGGAGTCTTGATCTTTGTCAAGTTCAGGGATGGAAATAAAATTGTTCTATTTGGATGTATGTATTATATACATTTCATCTGTGTCTCTGTCACCAGGGAACAGTGATAAGTGATGCCAACATTTGCATGCTTATACAGGCCACAGCACTGTCGCTGTCCAACCTTCTTGTCTTGGGTCTGCACTCTCTTAGGCTCTCCCTAACCACACAGAGACGTTTCAATCTTGCATTTATAACACATACCATCTTTGAAAAATTTTATTGCATTGATGTATTTCATTGTTTTTATTTCAGAAAACAATTGATTTTTCATTCCTTATTTCTTATATAAAGTGCTCAATAGTATAATTTAGGAAGGATTCTTAAAAAAAATTCGTTTGAGGAAGGAGCAATTGTCCCCATTGCCTCCCCCTTTTATCTGTGCTTGGATCAGATTAACACACACATAATTGCTTAAAATTGTTTTTTAACTCTAAATAGTTTATCTGTTCACAGTCCAAAAGATTTTCTTGCAACAGCAACCACAAAAAAAGTTTTCAGTGATTGTAATTATTTACCTTACTATGATGCATGAAAAATAATAATAACTATTTCTTTTCAACCCATCAGAAGTAAAAATGGAAAAATCAAGCAAATGAAAAATTTCAGCAGGGCTGATAATCATGTATGACACATTGGTAAAATGGAAAAAACAAAAAATCACAACGAAGAGAGAAGCAAGGACAATGAAAGCCAGCAAAAAACAAAAAAAATTATGCAAATATTTTGTTTGAGACCTCTGCTCAACCATCCAAAGTGCAGAATAATGACAAAAAATGCTGATAGAAGTCCAAAGGACAATTTACAAACCAAACCTTATTTTAGTTTCAATGTTTACTTTGAGGTTTGTTTTTTATATTATCCTTTGGACTTGTATCTGCCTTTTTTTATTATTATTATTCTGCACTGAGGATGGTTGAGCAGAGGTCTCAACCAAAATATTTGCATAATTTTTTCTTCTGTTTTTCACTGGCTGTTATTGTCCTTGTTTCTCTCCTTTTTGTTTTTTTGTGTGTGTGTCATGATTAGCCAGTGTGGTCTCAGAAACTATTTATTGGTAAAATTCTAGTTTATGGGCTTTTGGTGCCTTGGAAAGTGGTTGAGTTAGGCAAATAACACTTTTAGAGATGTATCCAGAGCTCTAATGATGCATGGGAAGATATTTTGAAGCATCTACCTTCACTCCTACTTATTTCAGAGGGTTGTGATCCTTAATGACCTTTGTGTTATAAAAGTGAAAATTTGCAAAATAGGTCTTCTGCTCAAGTGAGATGCACGAAAAGTATTTTGACTGCTATATCTTTGCTCAATCCTAATTTATAAGGTTCAAAAGATATGGAAAAATATTTCTTAAAACTGGGAAAACACCCATAATAGGCTGTAATGTCTATTGAAATGGCAACAATTACCTCTCTAGAAGCTAAAGGTGATGAAAAAGAGATTAAAAGCTAAAAATTAAAGTATAATATTTTGTCAGAATTCTGATAGACTTGGTCTATCTACCTGTCATGCATGCAATCTTCTAGGCCCTAAAAGTGGGAAAAGGGTAGACATAGTAGTTTGGCAGAACAGTACGTCCCTAGGATATACTGTTGGCCCTTGATTCACCCCTGAGACTGTCATCCATTTAACTTAACTATTTTTCAAAATAACAATAAGCTCTTCAAGTAGTATTTTCCCTTTTATACTCCTTTTCAACATAATAGTTTTTACCATGAGAATGCACACCACCCCACCCCTCCTGTAGTGGTGTATTTAGAGGGGGGCCTATCCCCCCCCCAAAAAAAAATCCCCCAATTTTTTTAGTACTTATTAAGAATCCAATAAACACATGAGAAGTGAAGTTTTGTTAATGCTAATGAAATAAAAAAAAATATGACAAAAATATAATAGTTTAGAAACAAATTTGGGCTATATATTTGCACCTTAGGGGGGGGGCGGGGGAAAGCATAGCATATATTAAATACATAACCTAGCCTAGGTACCCTTTCTGCTCCTTCAACCCAAAAAAACTAAAGTTTAAACATTTGTCACATAGTGAGCAATACCTCACAGGCAGAGAAAACCTGTTTTTCAGGAAGTAACTTTGAGTTTTTGATACAGGCTTTCTCATGTGTTTATTGGATTCTAAATAAGTACCTTTTTTAAGAGAGTTTAATGTCTTGCTCTCAGAAATCCTCTTAATTTTTTGTTATATACCTTGACATTATATTGCAAGTGCTGTATAGCAACAAAATTTCTCACCTTGACAGATCTTTTATATATCTGTATAGATATAGATACTACACTTTTAAGACATTTCTCGTGTGGTTAGCCAAGAATTGTCATTCCCTTGCTCATTCCATCCCTTTGCTTGAGTCTCTGACAAGTCTTATTTCAGTTATTATAATAACATTTGATCAGATTGAAAGCTGTGTATGATTTTTGGCTAGTATTTGACTCAACATGTCTTAGTGATATTGAAAAAGAGAGCAAAATATATATTGACAGGTATCTTAATGGCAAAGAGAAACTTTCTACAGCCTCTATATCATTTTTTTCAAAAACATTGCACATAGTTGATTAAGATGGTGCTTTGGCTTCAACAGTTCTATTTGTTGAGGCAAGGGTAGAAGGTACTTAGCTGACCTCATTCCTAGCAAAACCATTCTATTCAAAGGGATTATTAGCCTAATGAATAGCTGTTTTTTATTGCAGCTTTATTTTCTTTTATGTAGCAATCCTTTCATCTTTATTTCCCTCTTTTATGAGTTAGTTTCTGTATTTCAATTGTTTAACCTAATTCTTTGATTGTTTACTATTTGGTAAAATTCTACTTTAGCTACTTTTGGCTATCTTGGAAAGGAGTTTGGTTAGGAAAATGAAACTTTCAGGGACATATCTACAGGCTAAAGTATGTCCCGGGAAGGTATTTTGAAGTACCTACCTCCACTCCTTCTCGCTCTAGAGGGTCCTGACCTTTGATGACCTTTAAAAATATGTGTTATAAAAGTGAAACCTTGTAAAATAGATCTTCTGCTTAAAATGCAGTCCAACAAAATTGTTTTCAGCCTCAGAACTTTGCTCAATCCAGATTTATAGAGTTTTAAAGATATGCAAATACATTTCCTAATTTTTGAAAATTAACATTTATATGGCTTAAAATACTACTCAAATAACAGGAATTACAATTTCAGAACTAAAGCCAGAGAAAAAGAACCTAATAACTGAAAATTAAGGTAAAATGTTGTTTTGTCAAAATTTCAATAGCTATACACCTGTCATGTAGGCAAATTTCAGGACCCTCTAGAGAGAGAAGGAGAGGAGATAATTACTTCAAAATACCTTCCCAGGACATATTTTAGCCTGCAGACCCATCCCTGAAAGTTTCATTTTACTAACCTCACCCCTTTCCAAGATAGGTAAAAGTAACTAAAGTAGAATTTCACCTTTGGTAGATATTTTTAACTATAATATATCTAATATTTTTCTGATGTTGTATTTGATCCAAGTCAAATACATTCCATGTGAAAAGTAGATCTTGAAGTATAGTCAATGCTATTACCCTAGGGCTGGCTGGTAAATTTCTTGGTGGCCCTATAATTCAGCTAGGATCAAAGTGAAAACATCATTTGATGCCTTTTTTATGTTCTTTCATAATTTGAGAATTGCTTCTAGGCTAGTTGCATTTAAGGTTAGGTTATATATTCCAAAAACACTTATTTATAACAATACAAACCTCATTTATTAGGCAACTCAAATATAAAAGTTTTCTTATTGTTTCATGTTTTTCAAATGCCATTGACAAAAATAGGCTAGCACTGAATTTTGTAATTAGTGAATACACCATTTGATGCCTTTTTTTATGCTGATTACGAATATAATAAGCATTTCTATCAGAAATGAATTTCGGCCCCCCCCCCCTATATAGGCTATATCGAACCTAACCTAACCCTGAATTGGCATATAGGCCTATAGGGGGGGGGGGCTGAAATTCATTTCCGATAGAATTGCTTATTATATTCGTAATCAGCATAAAAAAAGGCATCAAATGAGGTATTCACTTTAGTCCTAACTCAATAATATGATTTGATATATATTGACCAAAAAGGCATCGAATGGTGTATTCACTTTTGTTCTAACTCAATAATATGATTTCGTAGATATTGACCTTATAGGCTAAGGACTTTTTGAGGTTAGCTAGATTCAACACAATATGCATAAAATCATTTTTGAATTGTAAATTATAGTAACCTTGGTAGATGGATCCGCTTCTGCACATGCATTTGATGTGTCTGAATCACTCAACATATTTTTTTTTTTTTTTAAAACTTTGAAAACTTTTATTTGCCTAATTGTTACAAGGTGCCGCGGTTGCCGAACAGACCGAAAAATTTCGTAATGTCCAACTCTTAAAAACGTAATTTTTTCGTAACTTTTGATAGGAAAGTCTATTTTCAAGGCAAGGTGCCTTAAATTCGCTATTAAGAGCTGTACTTAAAAGGGGGGTGGGACATTTCTTGCCTGTATAATTTGAAAAACGTGTTTTTACATAATCTCATTAAAAATCCTCCCTCCAACTTTTAAAAGGTGCCTAAATGTATACAATAATAACAATTCATGCTTCTTTACCTTCAGGTAATTCCTGTTTATTCAACTGTAAGTGCTGCTTCCAGTTTACCTACACAACAAAAAGACACCCCCCCCCCCCCCGATGCGTGTATAAAACCCCAGGCTACTATTTTGCTTATCTTGTTGTTGCTGTTTTTAATTGCCATTATTGGTGTTTTAAACCAAAAGTTGATGAGTAATACGTACAAAATAAAAGGCAAATCAATAAACGCAGGACACTTTAGAGTTTTGAAGAAAAAAAGAAAACCAACTAGATTTTTATTGTTAAACTTCAATAAAAACGATCTTAATAAATCCATCTTCTTAAAAAGACCCAGAAAATTATTTTAATTGCTCCCTTCCCGTCTAATATTTTAGATTGGCTCAGTCTCAGTTTCACCTCCATTAGCTTCAAATTTGCATCGTTCCAACATGAAGATTTAAGCAATTCCGAGGGAAAGAGTTTCTGTTTTGTTTTTATTTTATCGAACAAAAAATATTTCAATTGTTGTCTTCAGTTCCTATACAAAACAACAGTTATTTGGCATAATATGCATTTTTTCCGTTTGTAATTTGAATCGTAACTCCCAACCAAAAGAAAGTCAGAAATAAAAAAAAAGAGTTCCCAAAGCTGGTTTGATGGGTCTCACAAATCCAGGTACGTACAAAGAATTTTTAGGGGAGGTCAAACAATAAAAAAAATAAACTCATTTTCAAAATGAACTAAAAAGTAGAGAATTATTTTGTTTTTTTCTCAATAATATATGAATATAAGCGATCAAGAGGGGGGCAAAAAGCATTGGGTTTTACATAACATAAACACCAAATTTATCTAGGTTTTAAATTCATAAACGGAAAAAGTCGATGAGTTGAGGAAAACAAATAAAAAAGATCAAATTATGCAAAAACGAATCAATTTTTTACCCCGAATTTTCACTTATATTTAATATTTTCCATTTTTTTATTTTCCAATTTAAACAAAATATAATGTCTCATCCAAGATTGCAACCTAAGTTAAAACAGCCTCAGGATGTGGTCTTACTGTTGTGCTATACTGATAGAAGTTGGAAATAACTGAACATTCGGAAGTGGTTGAAAAAAAGTTCACAAATTAAAAAAAAATTGTGTGACAAAGAAATAAATGGAAGATGGAACAAAAAGATCAGAGAGTTAATAATAACGAACTGGAAATGATTTAATTAAAAAAATTAAGGGGGATAATAAAAGACCTATAATTTAATAAAGAAATGCCGAGAAATTTACGTTTTCAGGGGGTTGGGGACCCAGCCTGCGTGGTCCCTATGAATCAGTTTTTAAGTAAACTGTAAGCCTACCCTATACAAATACAAGACTGTTATCTTCTTCATAAAAATGGGCATTAGTCTAGTTGTCGTTTTCTAAAGCCAAATATTTAGTGATTGTCCTTTTCTGAAGAAAACATGCTAAACGCACAAGCAGTACCATTAGATTATCTATTTTATACTATTTCCAAATATAATGGCCCCTTTTTTGAAGATACACCCACCCCCCTGATGATCCAGGTTATGGACCGAGGAAAATATTAAAAAAAAATCGACCCATAAAATTCTTACTTTGCTGTTTGAAAGAAAACGAAAAAATGTAACGAGAAAAAATATCCTCGCAAGATTCGAAAAAACGATGAAATGTATTTACACTGTTATATATGGGACTGCGGATGGGGAGGGGGGGGGTATAATTTCAAAGAAGTAATCCAGACAGAGATGACATAATCAGATTCAGTATATTAGAAAATCCTGTTCTAGAGGCTTCAACCTCCTTTCTAGAAAATTGTGGAATTTTTTGGGTGATCGTATCGAACTAGAGGTTAGAAGATTGGTAGAGGGCTCATTAAGACAGAAACAAAAAGTTCTAGTGTGCTTTTAAGCGTCCAAATAGATTTTAGAACAACTACTCCCCCTTTCTCCCACGCCCCCTTTTTAACCCAAAAACTTCCGATCAAAATTACGAGATAGGTATTTGTTCAGCATAGTTGAAAGGTCCAATAGCTATGCATCTGGGGATGATATGGCCCCCTGGGGAAAGGGCTGTAATTTATGTGATTCCCTTATTGTTTACATATAGAATTTGTTACTGGGAAAGAGACATACATTTTTTGGAGGGGGATTTTTTGCGGTCGGGGAAGATTTTGCAGGGAAACAATTATTTGTAGAGAGCAATATTTCCAGGATAAATTTTGCAGAGAAAATTTTACATGGGAAGTCTTATGTGTTTTCACTGAACTGAAAGTAAGGAGAAAAATCAAAGCTTAATTCCGACAGAAATTATTCCGTACATGAGGAGGGCTATCTTTTTCTCAACCTTCGCAATTTGTGCTCAAATTTGGCTTTTGTCACCATTTTTAATGAAAGACTGCTCAAATACAAATGGCCGTCAAACCTGAACAAGAAGTTTGTGTATTTTAAGGCGTCGGCGCAAAGACCAAAGAACAACCCCTCCCTCCTCATTTATGGAATAATTTCTGTTCATTTTAAGTTTTAATATTACCCCTTACTTTAAATTGAAACAACTCGATTTCTCAATTTAATTTCTGTAAGAACAAAATCAAATTCTATTAAACACTGCCTATTTGTCCGTCCACATCATTTTCTAATTTCTTGAACACTCTTGATTTTCAATCTGTAAGACCTTAAATTTGTTATGTCTTGTTTGACCCACACACCCATTGTGTAGTTGCAAAGTCTGATTTCAAATCTCATATCTTTGTTTCAAATAGAATTCCCAAAATAGAACTTTTTGTTTTACTGATTGGACGTCATTTAGGAAAATCATCTTGATTAGAATAATACATTGACGAAAAACAAATGCAGGGTATCCTATGGACACACAATTTTTCGTTCACAAATTATTCTGGAATATTTATTCCCGTTTTTGTTCAGAATCTAATTTTCAATATTCTGTAACTGAATTAATAGTGGTAGCTTAATGAGCATCTCTTTTAACAGTTCAGCCCTGGCCGGAGATATGTTGTTCTTTATGCTGTACTGCCATTTTAGGTTGTGGGTAGATCCACTTAAAAAAAATATTAAGAGTTTTAAAAATGCCACTCTTAGGAATTAATTTAAGGTTTTCGCAAAACATGCATATATTTTCAATACTATAAGAATCCAATTTACTAGTTTGTATATCGTTTCTGAAAACAAATTAGATAAAACACATACATACTCTTAACACATTAAAAGGTGGATATGGAGAAAGGGGGGCAAATTTCACTTGTTTATTTAATTTTTGATTAATTTCGAAGCAACGTTTCAAGAACAAAGAAAAACCACAAATTTTGCAATGAATTGAATTATTGACCATTACATCTTAAGAAATGTTCGTTGTACTGTAGCTCAGCTTTTAAAGGGAGTGCAGTAAAATATGGACCTTAGCACAGATTTAAGGTTTTAAAGCACCAAGATTAGGCTATAGATAAAATCTACCAAGATTGGAAAAAATGTATATATTAAAAATATTTTCTGTGATTAAATTTAGCATCTGTTTCTATTATTGCCAGGTCGTTGTATCTCGGGTATTCTTGGCCTTCCTCCCCCTCTTCTTCCTCAACCTCCTCCTCTTCTTCCGCCGCCTCCTCTTCTTACACCGCCTCCTCGTCTTCCACCTCTTCCTCCTCTTTCTCTTCCTCCGCCCCCTTTGTTATTACAGAGATTCTGTCTTTTCAATTTTGTATCTACATCCCCATCTTCTTTAGGCTTTGTTTCAGGGTCTGATGCCCCCACCACAGAGTTTTTCACAGGCTTTTCAACCAATGTTGCTAAGGCAGCCGGAACAGCATCAACTTCAGCATTTTTTCGAACATTGGTTACGTCTTCTATTTTCGTTTTATTGGGTTCAACTCTAGCAGAATCAATCGATCTTTTTTAACTTCCTTAATATCAGCATTTAGCTTATCAATCGGCACAAGCATAACAAGAAAAAAAAACTAAATTAGTAATGAAGGAATAAAATGTAAGTAGTATTAAAGAACCATTCCCAAAGATATTTTGTTAATGCCAAGATTTAGGTAGCGCGAATTTCAACCAATCAGAAAGTTCTATGATGCATCTAATTAGCTCAAAGTTAAATATTGGTATTAGCAAATTTTCATTTTGAATGGACCTTAAGCCAAATAGGGGCTGCAGGGTTAGCTACCCTCTTATTGCAGAAAAAGTACGTATGTAACATAAAAGACTTCCAAATGCTTAATGAAACAAAAGGTGAAGAGGTGGGGAGGGGGGGGGTTCTGGCACCTCGGCTCTCACTGTGGCATTTCTCAGGAGGAGATTTATTGGGGATCTTTCTCCTTTTCCTGTTAATATAGATTTTTAATGCCTTCTTGTTTCCCAGGGTTCATTTCTCCCTTTGGGCACCTTCCAGCGTTCACCAGAGACACTCATGTAACCAAAGGTCTGTACTAGGAACTCTCCTTGAAAACCTTGGAGAAGGTTACTTTATAATTTTTTTTTTTTTTGACATTCCAGACCTTTTTCATAGAAGAATATCATATTCGAAGTACCTATATATAGGAATATGAAACTAGGTCGTAACAAACAGGGGTTGAAGGAGCGAATAGCAGCCTTCATTAAATCTAAGAGGGTCTTGGATCCAAAACTTCCACCAATATAAAAACTATAAGTGAAGAGTTACCCTTATCAATAGAAACCGAATCTCTGAAAAACAAATAATTGATTAAAATTTACAAAAAAGCAACATTTTTCGTTTGTTCTAATTCAAAATATGTAAAACGTATCAATTTAAAAGTTGCACATAAACAATTAAGTACATGCAAATTTTCAGAGCCATAGAAATAGGGATTGAACTCCCCCGCAAGGTATACGGTCTTGATGGGAATTACACAACAAAACTCAACATGCATGAGATCACAAAAGCTATTATTGATCAAATATGAATATTTCTTATGTTCCAACAGAAATGTGGTCACGCATGTGATTATCAATAAATCTTAGTTGTGGATTATTAAAAGAAAAGTCATTCGAATGAACATTTTAAAGTCTAGTGCCCACTTTACGTAATGAAAGAGATAACTCTATAGAACTAGCACTTTGGCCTGCGAATTTTCTTTACCCGTCGAGTAATAACTCCGAAAACTATTGAAAGGGTGTATACAAAACCTTCCCATATCATGTTTGCAATGGCAGCTGCAACCTAGTAAATAGCGAACCACAGCCCATTGTAATCAAGAGTTGAAAAACGTGTTTTCAAGAAAAATATCTAGTGAGAAAAAATTGTACTCTAACACTGAACCAGGAATGATAACTTTTGTTTCGGTTAATTTTAGAAGCCAAAGTTTATTTCGAAAAGAAATTTATGGTGATTTCGAAAAAGTCTGTAACTCCTTAAAAATGGCGTCAAATCGAAATTAAAAGTGCACCATTGGAATGGGCATAGTCCAAAACCTTTTGTAGGGTAATTACAGTCCCCCAACTTTAACACCAATGAAAATGACTTTTTTGCATGGGTAGCACTGATCTGTCTCCCGTTTTTTTTTTCGTTTTTTTTTAGGAGGGCTAGGGGGTGGCCAGAGCATCATAGAAAGAGGCTTGTAAAAGCTCATTCGAAAGGGAATTAAATTTTTAAGTGCCCTTTTTAAGTGACCAAATAGATTGGAGGGCAAATAGCCCACCCCTCCCTACAGGCCCCCTTCCCCCAAACTAGTCCTATAAAATTTTTTAGATAGCCATTTTGTTTAACGTAGTTCAAAGATACAATATATATGGTTTTGAGGATGATATGGCCCTCTATAGTCCCTGGGGAAGGGCTGTATGTGGTATCGGGCGTTTCGATGTCGCGCGTATCGGTATGGGGTGTATTGGTATTGCATATATCGTATCGGTAATACAGGTATCCGTTGTTTTTTTTTTAGCCATTTTGTAGGCTCATTTTTTAAAGCATTTCCAGGCAAGGTATCATGGTTGCATCGGCAGCTACAACCTAGTAAAGAGTGAACCACAGCCCATAGTAACCAAAAGTTAAAAAAAACGCTTTGAAAAAACTACCTAGTGAAAACAAATTCCCATCTGTCACTGGCTCAGGAGGGTTAACTATTATTGTCTTAAAAGTAAAAGTTTATTGCGAAAAGCAATTTAGGAAATTTCGAAAAAATCCTCAAACCCTTCGAAAATGGCGTCAGATGAAAATGAAAAATGTACCATTGGAATCAACATGGTCAAAAACCTTTTATAGGAAAGTAACAGTCCCTCTCCCCTGAACAACAAGGAAAATCACTTTTATGAATCGGTAGCACTGATCTGCCTCCTGTTTTTTTGTTGTTTTTTTTTTCTTTTTTTTCAACAGGCCTAGCGGGCTACCAGAACATCATAGAGAGATTCTTAATGGCTCATTCAAAAGCTATTTCTTATATCTATGTGCTTTTTATAGATTCTGCCATCTGCAAGTGCCATATGGCACTAAAATGTCAATTTTTGTGCTATTTCTCAAGGGGTGTTACTAGCAGGCTACCAGAACATCGTTGAAAGATTTTTTTCGTTGATTCGAAAAAAAAAGATTGATTCGTTGAAAGAAATTTTTCATATAGGAGCTTGAACCTTCTATAGTAGGGTTCTCTGATACGCTGAATCTGATGGTTTGATTTTTGTTAAAGTTATACGAAATCTAAGAGGTCTTTTTCCCTTTTTTCGACAATGGAGCAAATGTCTTCAGGCGTGTAACTTTTAATAAGTGAGAATAAGCTTAATAAAACTTATACATTGGGAATTAACATAAACATATAAATTTTTCGATACACTCTTGGTAACAAAATTTAATGTTTAGAGTCTTAGTTACTTACAGTTCCTTACCACGAACTGTTTGATTACTTTTCAGATAATCCACTATTTTTGTAAGCACGATGCACTCATTTTTTAATGCATATCCCGGTAAGGCAGATTTTAAACCAATTACTCACATCTACATGCTTTTTTATCAATTTTACCATCCAAAAGTGCCATATAGCACTAAAAACGGAAGTTTTGGTACCACTTCTTAAGTGGAAGAGTTTGGAACCGTAAAACGGTACCATTGCAATAAATATGGCCCAAAACCTTAACTGGAGGTTTATAAGATCCCCTCAAATATACTCCCCCTCCAAGCGCTCTTAGTAAGTTTCATAAATCGTCTAGTCACATTAAAAGTAAACGATTTTTGCAAAAACAAATTAACTAAAACTAAAAACTTTTCAACTGAACATCTACCAACAATTAAGCTTGATTGATCAATAGTTTTGAATTGAACCTTCAAACTTCACTCTGTGATGAGGCCTTTTATGCTCTTCTAACGGCGGTAATTGAGGGAAAGGGATGTCCTTGCCCCATTAGTTTTTGCTCTTGGCTACGTTTTAAAATAACCTTTTTTTTGTTATTTCATTGGAAAAGGCACTTATTTCATTTAAAAAAGTTAGGGAAACAACGGAAAGTGCACTTTGTGGGAATGTGCTATCAAGTCAAATTTATAGAAAGCGATTAAGTATAAATATAAGCTTTTGAGCCCTTAAACAGCTTTTTTCTGTTACAGTAGCCTTCTAGTTTCTGCCAGTCAGTGGGTGATTTATAAGGCCCTGTCTTCATTATGGCTTTTTCAAGCGAAGTCGGCCGAGTAAAAACAGCTTTTTGTTCATCGAAAAACAAACGTTTCTTAAAAACATGTATTCTTTCATGAAGTATGGATAATGAACTTCATGTTATAGACCGAAAGTATTTCTTAGCTGTCAAAGTTGTTTGCAGTATTTTTTAGAGGTGTCTTATCTACCCTAGATCGGTGATAATTGGAAATTATATTAAAAAAAAAGTTTTTAACTGAAACTAAGAAGTGACATTAAAACTGAAAGCGAATATACGTTATTCCGTATAAATAAAACAGATAATGGCAGTGTTGTTTCTACATTAAATTTTAATCAAAAACGAACAAAGATTGGTTTAAAAAAGCTTTCCATAGGGAGGTAGAGAGCGAAGTTGAAACTTAAAACGGACAAAAATTATTACTTCACAGCCTATTTAATATATATCAAAATAACTAGTACAAATAAACCGACTAATTATGTTTTCCTATGCTTTTAGGATTATATAAAACTAGCACTTTACTGAAAACACAAAATAATATAGGAGACTTGGTACAGTAAAGGCAAACCAATTAAGGAAACTTTTTATAGAATCAAAATATTATCAATACCTCTTAGGATCAATCCCCTTTTAAGATAAGACAACAATCCATTTTAGGATTTTGCTTTATTTTTTTACGTTTAATTTGGTATTACTTCTGCACAATGGCTCAGTTCAATGTCTGGCTCTCGTTTTGGTTCTGAAAAGGACATATCATGATTAGTTTGTACACAAGTTCGAAGTAAAGCCATCTCGATTGTATTAGAACTGTAGACTAGCTTTCAAATTTGTATCATAGCTTGAAATTCAGTCTTGTATAGAGAGAAATAATATGACTTCCAGAGTTCATATTATATCTTATTTGAGCTTCATTCCATGTAATACTAAAGCATATTTCTTACAATTTAAGATTGTATATTACCCACTACTGGTATTTTAGCTGGTGAGAGCAAAATGCTGCTTGATAAATCAATCTAATATTTCTGTATGCTGTTTAATTACTTCGCGGTTATTAAGAAAAATTAGTTTTACGCTTATGTTTTTAAGATAATTTAATTGTGTATAGAAAGTTATTAATGTCACAACTGGTGTAAGACTATGAACGCTTTTTAGATTCGTCTAGTGTTGTCAGGCTACATACTCGGTTTTGACTCTTAAATCAATAATCCTGTTTTTTATACTTGACTTTTGTGTTTTCAGTAAAGCGATAGTTTTATATAATCCTAAAAGCATAGGGAAACATAATTGGTTGGTTTATTTGTACTAGTTATATTAAAATATATTAAATAGGATATAAAGTAATAATTTTTGTTCATTTTAAGTTTCAACATCGCTGTTTACTTCCCTCTGAAAAACTTTGTTTTGTTAAATTAATACTCTTAAGCGGCGTTCACAAGCGTGTCTAGCTAGAATCCTATGTCTAGACACGTGCCTAGCCAGAATTCAATGTCTAGGCTACGACCGTTCACAATTAAAATTCGGTGCTTAAGGGCTGGGCACACGTAGCTGATTTCGGGAACCGATTTCAGCATCAGTGGACAACTGTTAGCGGTAAGAAAAGTTGGTTTAAAGAAAAAATTATTGCGCGAGATTTTCAAAACAAAAAATCATGGACACAAATAGTCAACTGGAGTTTATTAATGGCTGCTTGATTGATCTCAGCTTAATTGTCAGTTTAGTTCTCAGCTCAGTAGCGTGTCTTTCACCACATACATCTCTGGCTGACTGTTTATTTGTATCCTTATTTTCTTTGAGATGATCATGATGAAAATCGGCGCTGATTTTGTAAATCGGCGCCGAAAACTAGAAAATTTTTCAAGCTCAAATAGACGCTGATTTCTTTTAAAATCGGCACTGATTTGGAAATCAGTTCCCGAAATCAGCTACGTGTGCCCAGCCATGTGCCAAGCCCTTTAGCTAAAACTACAAAATTAGTTTCAAATTGTCATTTCTAGCCAATCAAGAGAGCTTATACGGGCAAAACTTTCAAAATTCTAATCCTTATTTTCACTTTCACAAGACATTGAATGAGATGAGCCAAACAATTGCCTTAATGTGCTTCACCATTATGTCTGGTGTTGCATATTTGCCTAAAATGAAAATAATACAAACATTTAATGAAAAAACAAAAATTAAATTTCAGTTTAAAAGTGTAAACATAAATGATGAAAATAATGGAACTTGATTGAATGAAAACTTGGGAGGATTTGGGGTACCTAAGCCCCAAAGACCACATATGGACGAATATAGGGTGAAACTTGCCATTATGAGAGCTGAAAGAGAAAAAGTTCCCCTCTGATTGTGGAACGATAGTTCATGTTGGACAATGACACTTTATTTCAAAAAACAAATACACTAAAAAGACCCCTGCTTCTTGAAGCATTAGTATAGAAAAGCTAATCTTTAATTTAAAGAGTTACGTTTGACGGGGAAGTAGCCCTCGTCACAATAAGGGTGAGCCAAACCTTTTGATATTGCTGGAGGATCACCTAGTTCAGTTCTTAGTGTTAACTGGAAGAGTTCCAAATAGGAAGTGTTTACAGGGATATAGTGAAGACGCTTTATATTTTAATGGTGAATATGATCTTGACTTGTTTTTCGTTCAAGAACTCGTAGGAGGGGAACATTGCTATTGCCAAATCTGGATGTTTCAACAAATGAAGCATAGAGAAATATAGGAAGAACCCCCCCCCCCCCCGCGCCCATCATTTCCACAATCATTTCCGATCAATATTTTGATATGGCCATTCTGTTCAACATAGTTGAAAGGTCTGGAAATAGTAGTAAGGGGATAATAGATTGAAAACCTACAAGAAAACCCACAGTAAGGGTGTATAAGATTGAAAACCTACACGCACTTTCACAAGCCTGAGGCATGGTTATGTGTGTATATTTTCAAGTAACTGGGTTACTAAGGTCATTTGCCTGCCAAGAAGACCAATTACAACTTGAGTGGTGATTAGGATTTGAATATTTTTTAGGTTAAATCCGTGGTCATTCATCTGTAAGTTGATTAGTAGGTTTTTTTTTTTTTAACTTGACTAAAATGTTTTTAAAAATATTAATAAGAACGCTACATACATTCTATTTTTTTAAATAGGAGCGAGATTGTGTGATGATATAAGAAGGTTTTCGCTTCATGGGTTCATTAATAGAAGGACTAATGTTTTTGAAAAGGGTAATTACTTCTTTAGTTTACGAGATTTACGAATTTTTTTGCGAAAAGATATTTGCGTAAAGGTATTGCGAAGGTTAAGAATGCCTCACGGGTAATTAAAGAATGAGATGCTTGCATTAACAATACAAAGAATAAGCTCAGATACTTAATAGATTTGACGCTTACAATAGACATTGCTAGAAAGTATTCAATAGCTTAATTGAAAAGTAACGATAGAATAACATTGTGACTTGACCTAGCTTTACCTCGCCGATGTGGTCTGTATAATGCATAATTAACTTTTTAAAAATATTGTCAATTTAAAAAGAAATGGCTGAAAAGTGTTTTGTGGGGGATGGGTTTGCATGGAGGGGTGAGTTGCACGAGGGTTCAGTTAAAGGGGATACAGTTGCACGGGGGGTTTCGGTTATACACGGGGTTCAGTTACAAGGGGGTTCAGTTGCACGGGGGTTGAGTTAAATGGGAATTGAGTTCCACGAAAGTAGTGCTTTGTCATGGTTTAGCCATGAGGTCCCTTACCACAACCCCAAAGGGCTCCGATCCCCCCCCCCCAACCCCCCAAGCACCCCCCCGGTCCACAAAGGGTATCTAGGCACCCAAAGGGGGCGTGGGTTACCTTGTAACTTTTACATTCTCTTGATTTTGAAAGTTACGTTTGAAGGACTCTGTTGTTTTACGGGGGTTCAGTTAAAGGGGATACTGTTGCACGGGGGTTTCGGTTATACAGGGGTTCAGTTACAAGGGGAATTCAGTTGAACGGGGGTTGATTTAAATGGGAATTGAGTTCCACGAGAGTAGTGCTTTGTCGTGGTTGAGCCATGAGGGTCAGGACCACAACCCCAAAGGGCTGTAATCCCCCCATCCCAGCTCCGACGGAACCCCCCAGTAGACACATAGCCGCGGGGTAACACACGGGACCGTCGGTTAACTTGTAAATTTTAAAGTATATTTATTGTAAAATTTAAGTTTGAATAACGTGGGTGTTTTACGAGGGTTCAGTTAAATGGGATACTGTTGCACGGGGGTTTCGGTTATACAGAGGTTCAGTTACAAGGGCGATTCAGTTGCACGGGGGTTGAGTTAAATGGGAATTGAGTTCCACGAGAGTAATGCTTTGTCGTGGTTTAGCCGTGAGGTCCCTTACCACAACCCCAAAGGGCTCCGATCCCCCCACCCCAACCCCGCAGGAACCCCCCCGTCCTCAAAGGTTCTCTAGGCTCCCAAAGGGGCCGTGGTTTACCTTTTAACTTTTACATTCTCTTGTTTTTCAAAGTTCCGTTTGAAGGACGCTGTTGTTTTAAGGGGGTTCAGTTAAAGGGGATACACTTGTACGGAAGTTTCGGTTATATAGGGGTTCAGTTACAAGGGGAATTCAGTTGCACGGGGGTTGAGTTAAATGGGAATTGAGTTCCACGAGAGTGGTGCTTTGTCGTGGTTTAGCCGTGAGGTCCCTTACCACAACCCCAAAGGGCTCCGATCCCCCCAACCCAGCCCCGAGGGAGCCCCCTGGTCCTCAAAGGTTCTCTAGGCTCCCAAAGGGGCCGTGGTTTACCTTGTAACTTTTACCTTCTCTTGATTTTCAAAGTTCCGTTTGAAGGACTCTGTTGTTTTAAGCCAGTGTGATTTTTTTCTTTACATGGTGTTCGTTCAAAAAAGCGAGAATTTCTGTTAAATAAATAATTCTTATATTTTTTCCGTTAAATTGAAGGCGAGGATATATGTTAAATAAATAATTGTTATACCTTTTAAAATGACTTTACGGGGTTTGAGGGGGGCTCTATTGTTTTAAGCCGTTTTGATTTTTTCTTTACACGGTGTTCGTTCAAAAAGCGAGGATATTCCGTGTGATTTTTTTTTTTTGGGAAGTTTAATGAATTTATTAGTTACCGAGAGTTCAATGACCCCCCCCCCCACCTCAATGACTTCCAGGGGTTTTATGACTCCTCCTCACAATGAATTCAGATGGTTTTAGGACTCATCCCCCTAGCCATAACACCATTCAATATTGAGCGAATATATAAAAGTTTGATGAAGTATTTTTCTGCTTAACAAATACATTAATAACTTCCAAGATGATAGCTTCTTGTACATAACTTAAAATGTCAAAATATGCTTACAGTTCTAGCAATTACGCGCTGTGATTGGCCATAGACACGATGTGACTTTCCCACTGGTATTCTATGACCGGTTATTGACACTACCTAATCTAGTGCATGTATTAAATCAGTATTTTTTACGTAGTGGAATGATAAACACATAAGTAATATCTTTTAAAAAAAAAGTGAAGATGGAGCATTTTAATAAAGTGTGTTTACATAACAAGGTTATTGTAGCATTGAATGCTGACAAAGAGAAGTTTTTAAACTTTGAAACAAGTACAGGTGGTAGCACTAATGAAAATGTATGTATGTATTTTCATGACAGTAAAGAATTAAATTTCTTTGGAATACCGAAAAAATTCAACTCTTATGTTGGTGGTTATGTGAGATTGAGATCTCCAGAGATGATTGCACTCAAAGGGAATGCCAACATAAAAATAATCATTGATGATAGAGGACAACTCCTTGTTACTGTTGCAGGTAACACATTACTACATTACCTGTGTAAAAATAATGTGATAATAGACAGTGAAATTGGTAGAAAAATAAAAAGGGCATTGTCAGAAAATATCACGATGGAATATAAAGATGAATCGATGAAAAACAAAGCACCAGCAAACGTTACTGCCATTGATGAAACAGTCATTGAACCAAATAATACCAAAGACGAAAAGCATATTGAGCCTGTTGATGAGACACCAGTAAAAATTGTGTATGACTCAAAATGGAATAATGATTATTCTACTGATTACGAACTAAGAGAAGACAATAGCTATAATATCAAGAGAGAATATGGTGAAATATTTTATGGAACAGATTCAAAATGTCCAAAGTTAATCATTGATATTAATAATGTATCGTAAATATATTTTTTTTATTAATATTCTACATAGCATTATTTCATTAAAAATATATTATGCATTACATTGTTATGTGTTCATTATTTTTAGAGTAAGCTAGCATATCAAACGTTTAGAATGTCTAATAAAACGTCGGAGATGTAAGAAAAGGAATTTGTCCTGAAGGAATTCGTCCTAGTCCTGAAGACGAGGTTAGGTTCTTCGCACAGTGGATACCTAAGAACATACCTGATCATGATAAATCCATAAGACATGTTAAAAACTATTCTATATTATACGACCAGCATTTGTGGATGTTTAAAAGTGAACTCTAATTACTATTTTTATTTAAACATTTGTTGTTGTTTTTTTTTTCTTTCTCAAAAAAAAAGAAAAATATTTTAAAAAATTTAAGTAATAAATATATCTAATCTTAAACCGCCCTTGTTCGTTAAAATAGTTCTATTTTAAGCAAGTAACAAACACCTTCCTGAAGTAACCTCTTGGATACATAATGCAGAAACTTCATTTAAGAAACTATGAAAAAAAATTGTAAGTAAGTAAGTAACAAATTCTTTCTCGAAATCACCTCTTTGATACACAATACAGAAATTTTCATTAAAGAAATTATGAAAAAGTTGTGAGTAAGTAGCAAATTCTTTCTTGAATTCACCTGCTGGATAAACAAACACATTTCGTTCAAGAAATTATGACAAAATTCTAAGTAAGTAACAAACTCTTTATTGTTTACATGACCTAGATACACGATGTAGAAATTTAATTCAAGAAATTATGAAAAAATCGCAAGTAAGTAACTTTTTTTTCTCTTTATCACAAACAATTTTCACTTAGCTAAATGATGTAGAAATTTAATTTAAGAAACTATTGAAAAATTCTCAGTAAGTAACAATTTCGTTCTTGAAGTCGACTCTTGGATACACAATACGGAAAATTCATTCAAGAAATTATGAAAATATTTGTAAGTAGGTAACAAACTCTTTATTGATTTCATCTCTTGGATATACACTACAGATACTTCATTCTAGAAATTATAAAAAAATCGCAAGTAAGTAAATTTTTTTTCTCTTTATCCCGAACAATTTTCACTTAGCTACATGATGTAGAAATTTCATTCAAGAAATTATTAAAAAATTCTCAGTAGGTAACAATTTCTTTCTTGAAGCCAACTCTTGGATGCACAATTTCATTCGAGAAATTATGAAAAAATTTTAACTAAGTATCAAATTCTTTCCTGAATTCACATGTTGGATTGGATATACAGTACAGATACTTCATTCAAGAAATTATGAAAAAATCGCAAGTAAGTAACTTATTTTTTTCTCTTTATCGAAAACAATTTTCACTTAGTTACATGATGTAGAAATTTAATTCAATAAATTATTTAAAAATTCTCAGAAAGTAACAATTTCTATCTTGAAGTCAACTCTTGTATATACAATTTCATTCAATAAATTATTAAAAAATTGTAATTAATTAGCAATTTCTTTCTTGAATTCACATGTTGGATTAACAAAAATACATTTCGTTCAAGAAATTATGACAAAATTCTAAGTAAGTAACAAACTCTTTAATGTTTTCACGAGTTAAATATACGATGTAGAAATTAAATTCCAGAAATTATGAAAGAAATTCTCAGTAAGTAACAATTTCTTTCTTGAAGTCAACTCTTGGATACGCAATACGGAAATTTCATTCAAGAAATTATGAAAATATTTGTAAGTAAGTAACAGACTCTTTATTGATTTCATCTCTTGGATACTTAATTCAAGGAATTATGAGAAAATCGCAATTAAGTAACTTTTTTTTTCTCTTTATCACAAACACATTTCACTTATCTTAATGATGTAGAAATTTCTTTCATGAAATTTTTTAGTTAATATAAGTAAGTAAAAATTTATGTATTTAGGTCAAATATTGGATACACAATTTCATTCAAGAAATTATGAAAAAATTGTAACTAATTATCAAATTCTCTATTGAATTCACATGTTGGATTAACAAAAATACATTTCGTTCAAGAAATTATAACACAATTCTAAGTAAGTAACAACCTCTTTATTGTTTCTTTCTTGAATTCACATGTTGGATTAACAAAAATACATTTCGTTCAAGAAATTATGAAAAAATTCTAAGTAAGTATCAAACACTTTATTGTTTACATGACTTAGATGCACGATGTAGAAATTTAATTCAAGAAATTATGAAAAAATCGCAAGTTATTAACTTTTTTTTCTCTTTATCACAAACAATTTTCACTTATATAAATGATGTAGAAATTTAATTCAAGAAATTATTAAAAAATTTTCAGTAGATAACAGTTTCTGTCTTGAAGTCAACTCTTGGATACTCAATACGGAAATCTCATTCAAGAAATTATGAAAATATTTGTAAGTTTGTAACTTTTTTTCTCTTTATTACAAACAATTTTCACTTAGCTACATGATGTAGAAATTTAATTCAAGAAATTATTAAAAAATTCTCAGTAAGTAATAATTTCTTTCTTGAAGTCAACTCCTGGATACACAATTTCATTCAAGAAATTATGAAAAAATTGTAAGTAAGTAGCAAATTCTTTCTTGAATTCACCTGCTGGATAAACAAAGACATTTCGTTCAAGAAATTATTACAAAATTCTAAGTAAGTAACAAACTCTTTACTCTAAAAAATGGATAGATTAACAAAATCTATGTGTTAGAGTGATAATATTCTTAATGGCTTGTTAGCTCAGTTGGTTAGAGCGTCATGCTAATAACGCGAAGGTCGAGGGTTCGACCCCCTCACAAGCCATAGTTTTGACCTTCGTATGGTAACTCCATAAGTTATTTTAGGGATATATTTTATATCAACATGCAAAGTCGACATAGCTTTATTTCATTTTTTAAGGTTAATTTAGACGAGGTTACGTGCGCGCACGTAACCTCGTCTAAATGAACCTTGAAAAATGAAATAAATAGGACAGTATGACACAGAATTTATCAGTTACCGAGAGTTCAATGACTCCTCCCCGCAATGACTTCCAAGGGTTTTAGTAGAAAAATACTCCATCAAACTTTTATATCCTCGCTCAAGGTTGAATGGAGTTATGGCTAGGGGGACGAGTCCTAAAACCATCTGAATTCATTGAGAGGAGGAGTCATAAAACCCTCCAGGAACCGAACACCCATGAACATCTAAAAAACTATGTCTGAAAACCTAAACAGCTAATTATAAATTCTAATTCAAGATTTCAGGCATGTAAAACCACAAAATACAAAGTTAATTTCTCAAATAATAAACCCCAGGAGTCGAGCACGCACGAAAATCTAAAAAACCTAGGTCTGAAAACCTTAGAATGAAATGTCTTTTTTTTATTTATCCAGGAGGCGAATTCAAGAAAAAATTTGTTCCCATGTGTCTGACAATATATGTATGCAAAATCCTTTTCTTACATATCCGACGTTTTATTAGACATTCTAAACGTTTGATATGCTAGCTTACTCTAAAACTAATGAACACATAACAATTTAATGCATAATATATTATTAATGAAATAATGCTATGTAGAATATTAATACAAAAATATATTACGATACATTATTAATATCAATGATTAACTTTGGACATTTTGAATCTGCTCCATAAAATAGTTCACAATGTTCTCTATTGATATTATAGCTATTTTCTTCTCTTATTTTGTAATCAGTAGAATAATAATTATTCAATTTTGAGTCAAACACAATTTTTACTGTTGTCTCATCAACAGTCTCAATATGCTTTTCGTCTTTGGTATTATTTGGATCAATGACTGTTTGATCAATGGCAGTAACGTTTGCTGGTGCTTTGTTTTTCATCGATTCATCTTTATATTCCATCGTGATAATTTCTGACAATGCTCTTTTTATTTTTCTGGCAATTTCACTGTCTATTATCACGTTATTTTTACACAGGTAACAGTTTTTGCACGTAGACAAGATATGGCTTACGATATTAGTAGAAGAGTATGCCTTTCTTTTATTGATCTTCCATTGAATGCTAATACCCGAAAGGTGACGATTGGATGTATCAGTAGGTAATGTGTTACCTGCAACAGTAGCAAGGAGTTGTCCTCTATCATCAATGATTATTTTTATGTTGGCATTCTCTTTGAGTGCAATCATCTCTGGAGATCTCAATCTCGCATAACCACCAACATAAGTGTTGAATTTTTTCGGTATTCCAAATAAAATTTAATTCCTTACTGTCATGACAATGCATGCATACATTTCCAATAGTGCTACCACCTGTACTTGTTTCAAAGTTTAAACATTTCTCTTTGTCATCATTCAATTCTACAATAACCTTGTTATGTAAACACACTCTATTAAAATACTCCATCTTCACTTTTTTTTTAAAAGATATTACTTATTTGTTTATCGCTCCACTATGTAAAACATAATGATTTAATACATGCAATAGATTAGGTTGTGTCAATAACCAGTCATAGAATACCAGTGGGAAAGTCACATCGTGTCTCTGGCCAATCACAGAGCGCAATTGTTAGAACTGTAAGCATATTTTGACATTTTAAGTTATGTACAAAAAGCTATCATCTTGGAAGTTATTAATGTAGTTGTTAAGCAGAAAAATACTTCATCAAAATTTTATCTCGTCTCTAATTTTTGAATAGTGTTTCGGCTTGGGATGTGCTTCCAAAGCCCCTCTGAATTCCGGGTGAGGAGTCATAAACCCCCGGTAAATCATTGAGGGGGGGGGAATCCTTTACATCATGGTAAGAAATTAATTAATTAAACTTCCCAAAAAAAAATTCACACGGAATATCCTCGCTTTTTGAACGAACACCGTGTAAAGAAAAAATCCAAACGGCTTAAAACAATAGAGCCCCCTCAAACCCCGTAACGTCATTCTAAAAGGTATAAAAATTATTTATTTAACAGAAATCCTCCCCTTCAATTGAACGGGAAAAATATAAGAATTATTTATTTAACAGAAATTTTCGCTTTTTTGAACGAACACCATGTAAAGAAAAAATCACACTGGCTTAAAACAACAGAGTCCTTCAAACGGAACTTTGAAAATTAAGAGAATGTAAAAGTTACAAGGTAAACCACGGCTCCTTTGGGAGCCTTGAGAACCTTTGTGGACCGGGGGGGTCCTTCGGGGTTGGGGTGGGGGGATCGGAGCCCTTTGGGGTTGTGGTATGGGACCTCACGGCTAAACCACGACAAAGCACTACTCTCGTGGAACTCAATTCCCATTTAACTCAACGCCCGTGGAACTGAATTCCCCTTGTAACTGAACCCCTGTATAACCGAAACTCCCGTGCAGCTGTATCCCCTTTAACTGACCCCTCGTAAAACAATAGAGTCCTTCAAACGGAACATTGAAAATCAAGATAATGTAAAAGTTACAAGGTAAACCCCGGTCCCTTTGGGTGCGTTGAGACCCTTTGTGGACTAGGGGGTTCCTTGGGGTTGGGCGGGGGGGGATCGGAGCCCTTTGGGGTTGTGGTAAGGGACCTCACGGCTAAACCACGACAAAGCACTACTCTCGTGGAACTCAATTCCCATTTAACTCAACCCCCGTGCAAGTGAATCCCCCTTGTAACTGAACCTCTGTATAACTGAAACCCCCGTGCAACAGTATCCCCTTTAACTGAACCCCCGTAAAACAACAGAGTCCTTCAAACGGAACTTTGAAAATCAAGAGACTGTAAATGTTACATGGTAACCCCCGGCCCCTTGGGTAGCCTAGTGAACCTTGGAGGCCGGGGGGTTTCGTGGGGGGTTGGGGGGGGGGGATCGGAGCCCTTTGGGGTTGTGGTAAGGGACCTCACGGCTAAACCACGACAAAGCACTACTCTCGTGGAACTCAATTCCCATTTAACTCAACCCCCGTGCAACTGAATCCCCCTTGTAAATGAACCCCTGTATAACCGAAACCCCCGTGCAACAGTATCCCCTGTAACTGAACCCCCGTAAAACAACAGAGTCCTTCAAACGGAACTTTGAAAATCAAGAGAATGTAATAGTTACAAGGTAAACCACGGCCCCTTTGGGGGCCTAGAGAACCCTTGAGGACCGGGGGGTTCCTTCGGGGTTGGGGTGGGGGGATCAGAGCCCTTTGGGGTTGTGGTAAGGGACCTCACGGCTAAACCACGACAAAGCACTACTCTCGTGGAACTCAATTCCCATTTAACTCAACCCCCGTGCAACTGAACCCCCCGTGTAACTGAGCCCCGTGTATAACCGAAACCCCCCGTGCAACAGTATCCCCTTTAACTGAACCCTCGTGCACCACACCCCTCCATGCAACCCCATCCCCCTCAAAACACTTTTCAGCCATTTCTTTTTAAATTGACAATATTTTTCAAACGTTAATTATGTATTATACAGACCACATCGGCGAGGTAAAGCTAGGTCAAGTCACAATGTCATTCTATCGTTACTTTTCAATTAAGCTATTGAATACTTTTAGCAATGTCTATTGTAAGCGTCAAATCTATTAAGTATCTGAGCTTATTCTTTGTATTGTTGATGCAAGCATCTCATTCTTTAATTACCCGTGAGGCATTCTTAACCTTCGCAATACTTTTAAGCAAATATCTTTTCGCAAAAAAATCGCAAATCTCGTAAACTAAAGAAGTAATTACCCTTTTCAAAAACATTAGTCCTTCTATTAATGAACCCATGAAACGAAACCAGTCTTATAGCATCACACAATCTCGCTCCTAGTTCCAAAAATGGAATGCATGTAGCGTTTGTAGTAATAGGTTTAAAAACCTATTAGCCAAGTTTAAAAAAAAAACCTACTAATCAACTTAGAGATGAATGACCACGGATTTAACCTAACAAATATTCACCGCCTAATCACCACTCAAGTTGTAATTGGTCCTCTTGTCAGGCACATGACCTTAGTAACACAGTTACTTGAAAATATACACACATAAACATGCCTCAAGCTTGTGAAAGTGCATGTAAGTTTTCAATCTTATACACCCTTACTGTGGGTTTTCTTGTAGGTTTTCAATCTATTATCCCCTTACTACTGGAAAATATGTCTTTGAGCATGACAACCCCCCCCCCTTTCATAGTCCTCAGGACAAGCGTCATAAGTTATGCCCTTGGGGCATATAAGGTTCTTATACAAAGTTTTGTCGTAGAAGCTTCTGAAAGGGCTCATTCGATTGGAAATTGACACGACTAGTGCCTTTTTATTGGTCGAAAGTAATCAGAGGGCAAATGCCCCCCATCATTTCCCCAAACAGTTCCATTCAAAATTTTGAGATGGCCATTTTGTTCAACTTATTTGAAAGGTCTGGAAATTCTGTCTTTCAGGATAACAAATCCCCCCAGCCCCTCAAGGCAAGGATTGTAAGTTGTGCCCTGGGGGAATTTAAGGTTATATAGAAATTATCGTCATATAAACTTCTGAGGGGGCTCATTGCTTATATAATTGGTAATCAGGCGCTCTAGTGATCTTTTGAATAGTCAAAGTGATAGGAGAGCAGCTACCCGCTCCTCCCCCCCACACACACACCCAAACACACTTCGTTTTGTCCAGAAATGCATCTAACAGAAAATTTGAGATAGTCATTCTATTCAAAATATTCTAAATATCATAATAAGGCTTTTGGTGTTTAAACAAACCCCAGAAATTAGGGGAAAGGGCTGTAAGTTATGCCCAGGGGGTATTTAAGGTTTTAAAGGAAGGGATGGTTGTTTAACTTTAGAAGAGGCTCATTTGATTGACTATTGGAGGTTTTATTTCCTATTTAAGCGTCAATAGGGATGAACGGCATGTAGCCCCCCCCCCCTCACCCTCTTATACAATCTCTCCTTTCACCCAACGCATCTGATTGAAATGATGAGACAGTAGTTATTTACAAAATAGTCCAAAGAACATATAATAATGTTTTTAAAGACGACACGACCCCCCAGCACCCTGGGGATAGGTTTGTAAGTTATATCCTGAGGGCCTATAAGATTTTTATTGAATGGGCGGTCGTAAAAACATCAGATGGGGCTTATTTGATTTGAAATTATAAGTTATAGTGTCCTTTTTAAGAGTCAAATTCATTTTATAGCAAACAGCCTCCCCCCCTCCAAGCTCAGCCTTTGCCTTAGCACCCACATTCAAAAGTTGAAGATAACAATTTTTGTCATCATAGTTGAAGGTTTCAGAATACAGTTAAATTACAATTTATACAATTATTACAATTTATACAATTTATTTCGATACAGTTACAACATTGCCCAATATTTTCGCCTTGATACCCTTAGGTTTATTAGTTGGAGTAGTAGCACCAGTAAACATAGTAGTAGCATTAAGAGTACAGTTAATAGTAGTAGTCTTAGCTTTAGTACCAGCAGTAGTAGTAGCAGTAATAGTAATAGTAGAAGTCGTTGTAGGACGAGAAGCCTTAGTATTATGATGCAAATATTCACTTGTGATTAGTTCAACATCCACCAAAACAAGCGTTGTAAGGTTTAATTTCACACACGAAACTGTTCCTAAGATATTGCTGATATGCCCTTTTGACAAACTGCATCTGGATGGCAGGTTGTCATCCGTACAAGAGAAATGTTCTCTGTTCATCCTCATAACGTCATAGGGTGTGGATTTTGAGCGAGCCAGAAGACACTGTGTTTATTCATTTAATGCTGCTTCTACGGTTACTGTAACTAATGACACTAATGGAATTAAGTTGGAACTTTTAGGGAACATTTAGAAGGAGTTTCAATTAAACGAAAATCCTGTTTGCATGCAGGTATTGATAGGGCATATAAATACTATAGGGCGTATAAGGACATCAGCAGCGATGCTCTATCGAAGCTAGTAATATCACTGACATTTTAAAGGAGCTAATTTGATTGAAAATTAAAAGTTCTAGTGCTTGCTTAAGAGTAAAAAATGATTGGAGGGCAATCAGCCCTCCTCTTTAGCTCATAATGTTCCAGAGACTGCCAATAAAAATTTTAAGACAATCATTTTGTTCAGCATAGCTGAACGGTCTAGTAACTATATTTCTAGGGTTGTTGGGTAGGTCAATCCCTCCCCCCACAGCTATGTAAATTGCCCATTATGCTTAAAAACTAAATGCCGCTTTAAAATTAAATAAAAACACACTGTTTGTATGCGGGTGGCCAATAAGACATCTCAGCACTATACTAACAATGACTGAGGGTATTAAGTTCAAATTTTCGGGGATACTTCTATCGCTACTTCTGCTCTTAAAATTTTTCTAAATCAAAAGAGTGTAATTGTATCCACGCTGTAAAAGAGCATAGATATAATTTTTTTGGAATGGTATTAACTTTTTTTTATTAGGTCAATTAGATGATGTATTTGACTAAATTAAAGACTACTATTTGCGTCATGATTTTCAAAAGGGTTTATGTTCTTAAAAATTGCTGAAAAAGTTTCTCCAGCATACAAATAGCAGACCAAACTGTAAACTCTTAAAAGAAAACCGGAAAGATTCAAACTATGATTTTCATTTTCCCTGAAAAAGACTATGCAAATATCGAACGAACAGAATTTATTAAAAAAAAACTTTTTCCGAAAAATAAGTTTTTCAAAAAAAGTAAACAACTCCATTAAACAAAAATGAACCAAAACAGAATCAAATAATCTACCAAGCATACCACTAACACAAGTCAGTATCCATAAATAAATGAAATCCAAAAGAAAAGAAATTAAATTAAATAGCAGAGTTAAACTAAAAACGAGCCGAAATTAATAAGAGTTGGGTTCAAAACCCCTATGCTTTCTAAAAGCAAGAATATAATTTGTACTGTACTAAAAAAAAATCTTTCGAACGTTTTCACTTTTATAACTTTAAAAATCAAAAATTAACTAAGATTTTAACGAATAAATATCAGCATATGTATATTAAATTGACAATGCAAATTCATTTGAATAAAAGATGAAAAGCAAAGACACCCACAGTTAGAAGACATGTGACACCGAGCACGTGAGCAAGTCAAAAATGAAAATGAAGGGCAAATACACACGCAGTTGACAGCGGCGGCTTGTCAAAATCGAAAATGAAGAGCAAAGACACGTGGTTAGAAGACATGTGACACCGAACATGTGAACAAGTCAGAAACGAAAACAAAGAGCAAGTAAACACGCGGTTAGAAGACAAGCTAAACCGAAAAAGTGAGCGAATCAATGAAAATCAACCCGGACAGCAAGAATCAAAACGTGTCAAAATTGAAAATGATAGCGATGATGATTAGGTTTGGAATTTAAGATGGATAAGGTCATTAATACCTACCATACCCTTGTTAAAAAAAACAACAAATGTTTGGCGATATGTATTTCATAATGACAAAAGACAATCGAGGCAAAACTTTGACTTTTAGGGGGTGTGTCCCCTTTTTTCAAAAATAAGGCACATTTTCTCAAGCGCACAGTTTTTGATGGGTAAAAATAAACTTGATGCAACTTATATATTTCAAATCAGCATACAAATCTGATTCTTGTGATGTATCTATTGGTATCGAAGATCCTGTTTTAGAGTTTCGGTTACTATCGATGCGGGTCGCTCCTTACTTGCAGTTCGTTACCACAAACTGTTTGATGAAAGACATATCGACGAGCCTTTGTTTATTTTAATTGTTTTGGGGTGGGAAAAAAACTCCTTCTTTTGCGTCGGCTTGTTTTTTGTCGTTATGAAAGACATAAGGCCGAACCATTATTCTTTTAATTGTTCAGGCGGTGGGACAAATATTTCTTTTTTTCAACGTTTTATGTAGTCCAGGTTTTTTATTTTCAAAGGTATGGTAGGACATGATGACCACCTTTGTTTCTTTTAATTGTTCAGGTGGTGGGACAAAAACGTCTTCTTTTGCCTTGCTTGTCTTCTGTCATTATGAAAGACACATTGCCAAAACTTTGTTTCTTTTAACTGTTCGGGTGCTGGGACCAAAACTTCTTTCGAAAAACTTTCTATCGAATGCATTCGATAGATCAACGGTACACACATAAACAGGTGACATTTTAATCTCTGAATCCACTAGTACGTTTGTTAGTAATCTATGTGTCTCTGGGTAACCAACACCTTTTTAGAATCAAAGCTTGTTATCTCCAAAATGTCTGGTGTCTAGCTCGGGAAAAATACCATATCCAAACATTTTACTCAACAACCAGGATACACTGATAGGTCGGTAGGATTTACAAACACTGGGGTCTTTGCCTGTCTTTGTAATCGAGGTTATAATTCCTTTTAGGAAACTGTCGAGAACAATGCCCCTGGTGACGCACATATGAAAAAGAGGTTTAAGATAAGAATAGAAGCTATCCGGTTAGTTTTTAAAGCGCATCATTGAAAGGCCGTCAGCGTCAATCCTGTTCTTAGCTCCAGACAGAACTTTTCTTACGGTTGTTTTAACTTGTTTCAGTGATATTACGTTTAAGAGGTAATTACTTGGCAAAAAAAAAAAAAAAAAAAAAAATGTCGTCCAAAACAAGCAATTTAGACAAATGTGCACTTGAACCAGGCTTTTACCTTACCCATCTATCCAACTACCAAGGACCAAACAGTATACCCGAACCGTCAACCAAATAGAAATGTCCAAATCCATGCAAAGTCGTCATCAATAAATGTAAGTCGTTGTAAATTTACCAGCAAAAGCACCTTAAATCTCGCAAAATATTTTAAAGTAGAACCTTCCATTTAGGGCTCATCAGAAAAAATACCACCTCCCTTAACAGGTTTCAAGGCTTTACATTATTTACCCGGCACGGTGGAGCCTCTACCGTAAGATCTATATGGTAACCCTATGTCAGCTAAAACTTGTGAAATACATGCATACTAGTCAAGCTATTAAAAATTAAATACAAAAAGTGTTTCAATGTTTCCATAATAAAATCCCAGAGGTCACTGAAAGAGACCATTCTGGAACAAATGAAGACATGTCCAGATGTATCTTTTATTGGTATCTGGAACCAATTACAAATTTAAAGATGCTCAAGCTTGTTTGAAAACCCCTACAAACTCAAACATCCAAAAAAGAAAAGCGCAAGAGAAATTATATTAAAATATCATTTCTTTATAATTTCTTTATAATTTTTTGTATATTTACTTAAAAGTTCATGATGCATGAAACTAACTTTTTTGAATTGCCAACTAATTTTTTTGGCAGAAAAACCTCTTAAGATCAGTTTTTTGATCAGCTTTTTACATCTATTTTTAAAATCTATATAATTACTGCATATTTTTGCATACCTAAATAATTGGGAATAATAAGCCGAATAAGTAATATTTGAATGTATATTACTTTCAAGAAATAGAAAATTAATTACTTCAAAATTAAAATCATCCGTTTTATTATAAAATTTAAAAACTAATTTTTTATTATTTGAAATATTAATATTTAAATCTAAGAAATGGTCGGAGTGTCCCATCCCATAGCTAGGCTCAAGAATTAACTCTTGTGGATAAATATTTTTTTAAATCTCAATAAACTCTGCACAATTTATTACTAAGAGGTCGTCCAGATATCTTTTATTATTTGAAAGGTTATATTTTACATTGCTTGGGCTATTTTTATTTATCATATATTCATATTCTAATTGACTTAAAAACAGGTCTGCTATAAATGGACTCGCATTCCCACACATAGGAATACCTACAGTTTGTTTATATAAAATCCCATTGAATCTTATAAATGTACTAAATAGAACAAATTCCAATAAATCGCATACCATATCCAAGCTATAACATCTTGAATTAATAGTACTTCTAAAGAAATTCGTCCATCGGGCTTTTTTATTAAAAGTATCAATTTTCAAAAATCCGATATTAGACAAAATAAAAGATTTATTTATCACCATTTTGAATTTTTCTAATACTAAATTTAGTGACAAATTTTTATACAATTTATTAAAATCAAATGAATCGACTCTTTTAGCTGAAATATTCGCCAAAGAATCTATCACTTCTAACGAGTTATTAACACTCCAATATGGATTAAAGTTAGAAACTATTTTCATTCCGGAGCAATATGCCTTAAATTTATTTCTAATTTCTCCTAAAATTAAAGATAGATCAGTAGCCGCAATTCTGGTTGGACACCTTGCTGCCCCAGCAATAAAACTTGGTTTTGGTGGATTTTTATGAAATTTTATCATCCAATATAAGAAAGGAAACTGTTTATCATTATCATTTATTTTAATATTGAAATTTTTCAAAATTCTGTCTTCTATATTTTCAATTAAACTATTCTCCTCCATATGGGCCTTTTTGTATGTATTTGTTGTTTGTAACTCTTTTGATAAAATATCCCAATAGAGTTTCTGACAAATTACGGCAAAATTATTGCTAGCCTTATCAACTGGTACAATTATAAATTCATTCTGTGTATTAGCAATTGCTTGTTTCATATTGGCATTATAAAATATTGAATTTTTCACAGAATCTGTTGGATTAATTCTATACATGCTATTTCTTACACTAGTCAAAATCAAATTTATCCAATTCTGAAATCTATCTTTAGTAATTTTCTCCTTCTTCCATCATTTATCAATAGATACATTTAAAATGTTATGTAGTCCCCTTAGAATATATGTTGGCAGTCTGCGGTAAAAGAGACGGAACTTATCCTCCATGTTCATTATATTTTGAAAATAACGGTGTTCTATAACATGCAAATCTCACGTTACAATATGCTCATAAGTTTGATCCACAATTCGGTAAAAAGTGCTCACAATTACAAACCGGTTTCCAATTACTCCCCCTGTCCAGTTTTTTAAGTATTGAATTATAGTTAAAAATCCTTTGACCAATTGTTTTTGAAAATTTATATGTTAAAATTGGACTACCATTATACACCAAATTACATGGAAGGGCATTCTTTACTCTCCGCTGGTTTAAGATTCTTGGCAAATTAATATCTTCTATTTGTTTAAAACAAAAATTAATAGACAAATATAATCTATTATCCTTATTTACAATTTTATCAGATTTATTATATTTTGAAATAAATTTTGATTTAGCTAAAATGCAAACTGCATCATAAATTAATTTATTTTTTGAGTTACATGTTGTTCTACTTTTTGCAATCCAGAATACTTTTATTAAATCACTCCTTGTTAACTTATTTAAAGATTTTATTAAACTAATCATTCTATTAGTATCAAATATGTTATCTAAATCGATTAAAATTGCATTTAAATCTAAATAAATTTTTTTTTTATTTTTTCTATGTCATCTTGATCGGTTTTTACGTTTCGTGGAGCAAATAAAAGAAGGGTGCTCAGTTAACCCATTGATACAATCAGCAACTACATTCGACAGATCTCCGTATTTTCCTACTCGATCGTTTAGCCCAAAAAGATACACGGTACCCAGGGCATGGATCCAACACTCTTCTTGTCTGCGTAATTAATTATTTTTTTCTTCTTTAGTAAAGTTTTCTAGGTCCAGATTTTCTAAAATTGTAATAGTTAGATTAGATACTGAGCAAGTACCATTATTACAATGTTGAACTAGATAATTGTTAGTTTTTTCCTTGCTAATTGTAGTTTTATGTCCCAAAAATCTCTTATATATGTTGTTAATTGTTTCCCCCACATATTGTAATTGACAATTTTTACATTCTAGTAAATAGATAATATTATTTGTTTTGCAATTTTCCTATCCAGTTCATAAAAATTTAAAATTTTTATTATATAAAGTGCTTTTAACATAATTTCGAGGGATGAAGTTATCTTGAAAAAGAAAACAACGACCATTACACTTACTAATATTCGGCAGATCCCTTTGAATATAATCCTTACCAATATTATTCAATATAAAATCAGAAATTAAATAAAGCCAAAACGACAAACAATAGAAAAATCCAAAACATCTCCAAAAGCCAAGCCAAAAGTCCACAAGTAATAAGGTTACTCTAACTAATCATACAAAAAAAAAAAAAAAAAAAAAAAAAAAATACACAAAAAAGAAAATTTTCTTATGCTACCCTTTTAAAATAAGTGATAAATTCGCCAAATAATCATAAATTTCAGGTAAAAACTGGACCAGGGTTAAGGTCCGGGAGGAATTTTTGATGATTCCTCCACCAGCACTAGATTCATATTATGTTCCCAAAAAAATACCTAAGTCAGCTAGAAACCTCCCCTCCAAAATTATTAATGATGGCTAGATTTTCAATCCTGTAAACTGACATGTAAACAAGCGAATTCCAATCACCCATAATCAGAGAAGAAATAGGTAAACTTTCGTCAATTTGGATTAGTTTTTGCCACAATGTCTTTTTTCCCATCAAGTGTTATTCAGTTTTACGGTATTTTTCCAGCTCAGCTTTATACTTGCGTTCAGTGCTCCGTTTCTACTCAAATACATTCCCTTATACAGATCTTCCACATGCAATCCAACTACTCAGCAAAATTTTTGCGCGTTGCTTTACTGTCTGAGGTTCAACAGACTCAGACCATCTCGGTTTTTGAATTCCAATCATGACACTTCTTATAGGGACTGGTGTTGATTCGGCAACTTGCATTGCAATCTGATGGAACAATCTCTGAAATATCTAAGTTACGCAAAAGCATAACTATTGTATTTTTCCTAATTTTTAAGTCATGTGGTGGTAATTCTGAACTTTCAGTTGAATTGAGTAATTTTGGTGTAAATTCAGTTCCTCTTTTTTCTTTATCTTTAGCAGAATCGTAACTTTTATACGATTTGTGTTCTCCTTGGAGGCAATCGTCAATTTTCGCAGTTATTTTACTAACTTCTTTGTTTACTGAAGCTAAGTTTACTCGATCCTTCATTAAATTGAGACTTTTTTTAGACAAAGATTCTTCAAAATATTCCTCGATCTTGCCAGTGCGAAATCTTGCCTGTGGAAATTATATCTTCCGATAATTTAATTTCGGTAAGAAGATTTTTAGGAAGAGGACTATTTATGGTTTTATTATCGCTTAAGTCAAAACTTAAAACGAACAGAAATTATTACGTATGTGAAGGGGTCTCTCCCTTCTCCATACCTCGCTTTACGTAATTATTTAAGTACTTTAAAAAGCTTATTATTCTAATTATACTGGCCCTTGTATTTCAGGAATCATTCTTAAAAGTTGGAACAAAAAGTCGAACTTTTTGTTGTCTTACTGAAAACATTAAACCTATTTTATTCTAATATCCAAGTCAAAACAGGGCCATGGGCGCTGTGCTTAAGGACACTCATGGGACATCCGTGTTACAAGCCTGACCTTCAGGGACTATCAATAGACTCAAAAAAAGGCAAAATATTACCGTGACCAACCTAAGGCCGTATCCAGGGGGGTTAGGGGGTTTGAAGTCCCCCCTCCCCGAACTATTGGTCCAACCCCTAAAAACAAATTTGTCTTGCAGCATAAATTTAACACTTTTTGGTCTTCACCTAGTTTCACCATAAACCTGAAAAAAAAGTTGATGATTTAATAATATTAAGTACGTAATAAAATTTGATAATTGTATCATTGTGCAAGAAAAGTAAGTTCTTTCCTTAGAAACCTTTGACAAGGTTCAGAAAGTTAAGCCGCTAAGGCTGGTACATCTTCTACAGGAATATCACCTTTCTTTGGTCTAGCTCCTTTCTTGTTAAACTTCTTCTTGTTTTGTGTTCTCTTCAGTTGGGCTTGGCTTCTCTGTTTGTTCTTGAATTTTGCTGCTTGTATTTGTTGTTTTCTGATTTCTTCGATTTGTTTTATATTCTTCTTAATTTGTTCTTGATCTCTTCTTATTTGTTCTTTTCTGCTTAATTTATTCGGAGTACACCTTTTGTTTTTGCGAATTCTATTAGATGGTCGGCCTCCTTTGTTTGCTCTTCGACCCTCTACATCATCAACTGCATCTTTTTCATCTTTTATTCTTGGCTCAACCGGCTGATCACCTTGCATTTCAGTTACATCATTTTCATCGGGCAGTTCTATATCACCTTCTCTCGGGCATCCCTTTGACACCTTATTTCTGTTTCTATTTCTGTTTCTGTTTCTGTTTTTGTTCCTGTTTCTATTTCTGTTTTTGTTTCTGTTTCTATTTCTATTTCTGTTTCTGTTTCTATTTCTGTTTCTATTTCCGTTTCTATTTCGTTGTTGGTTCTTTTTCTGTTGGGATTTTTTGTTAACGGCTGTTTTTGCTCTCCCTTCTACATCTTTATTATCTTCAGGTTCACTTACGGAGTCTGATACCAAAGACCTAGAATCTTCTCCAGATTCGTCACTTTCAACGGGATCAGCCGGATCAGCATCTTTATTTGCAACATTTTTTAGGGTTTCTGGATCTGCGGGTATTTCATTGAATTCATTTTTATTTGTTTCAATCTTGCTGTCATCAGCAACTTCCCCCACAGAATTGACATCAGAATTTGGCTCATCGACGGGTAAAAGCCTAAGAAAAAGTGATCTTTTAGTAAGGGGCAAATAAAATATATTACGACTTATGGGGCAGAATATTAAGCCGAAATATTCTTAGACACTTTTATGGCAAAACTGAAATGTGATTGCTATGTTACATAAGTTGCTATGATATTTCGGTTTCATTTAACTGATGCTAGAAATAATGATCAGTTCCAGATTTTAAATATGGTATACAGTTGGCTTTCGAATATACGAAGTTGCACCATATTTGTAAAGATCAAATTGTCTCATAATCACAATTGTGAGCCTCCAAATATTTGTATATATAAATCAAGGCCATATCCAGGAAATTATTTCGGGGGGGGGGGAGGTTCTCCTTGGGTTGGACCTAATCCATGTCTAAAAGTAAAAGAAGACAATAGATAGGAACATAAAATATTGTATATTGAAGTTAAGAAACGTAATAGTTACAAAATGAATTCAGAGAACAAAATGAATTCAACGTGTTTATTGAGTTGTGAACATGTCAATAATTGTAGCAGTGTCAATAGGAAGATCCCTGTGCACCAACAGTAACGCTAGACCTGTCAAACGTTCTTCACCGGTTGCATTTCGTAGCCATGTCTTAAGCCATCGCAAGATAGAGAAAGTCTTTTCCGGTGTAGCAGTTGGAACTGGCCAAGTAGCTACAATTGTAAGAAGGCGGCTGATGTTTGGAAAGAAATGAGTATTGCACGTATCAAGTGCGGCCGAAGCCGAGATTAGTCTTTTTTTGTTGTTAACGTTCTGCTTCTTCGCTTTTCAAAATTTCACTTCGTGGCTTACGGTATATGGCCCTGGTAAAATATCAGAGTAAATATCAGTATTCTCACTGATTTATGCGTCAGACAAGTTTCTTTTGTCTAAGTTCGTAGGTATGAAGCCGCTTAAAGTTTTCAAAATTGTACGATGCACCGTATATCTTTCCTTGAGTTTTGACGTGAAGTAGTCCATGAATGGAATGTATATGGAAGCTCTGTACGCTTCTTTCGGCGAACCGATGTCAAAGTGGTCGTTTCGAAAAAGACCAACGCTTAGAAACGTCAATTCTATCTTCAGATTAAATAAAAAAAACAAGTTTTTTTAACTGAAAGTAAGGAGCGCCATTAAAACTTAAAACGAACAGAAATTATTCCGTCTATGAAAGGGGTTGTCCCCTCCTCAACGCCTCGCTCTTTACGCTAAAATTTTTTATTATTTAAAAAAAATAGAGTTGTGAGAAAGTCAAACTTTAGCGTAAAGAGCAAGGCGTTGATGAGGGGACAAACCCTTTCATAGACGGAATAATTTCTGTTCGTTTTAAGTTTTAATGTCGCTCCTCACTTTCAGTTAAAAAACTTGTTTTTTTTTATTTAATTTTTGAACGTTTTTGAATAAATGCAGGTTTTGATCTTGGCTCACAGTACATGAATAATTAAAACAAAATTTTCATATTAATTTGCTTTTATTTGGTTAAATGGCTTTCTCAGAACTTGTTTCATTTTATTTACGAACGTTTTTATTAGTAATAAATATACGTAACTTACGAATGAACTTACGTAACGAACTTCTATATTCATATATTTTTAATACATACATTAGGGGGTTCGCCCCCTAGTCAATAACTTGCTCTTTAAGTGAAAGTTCGAATTTTGTTCCAATTCTTTAAAAATAACCTCTTAATCACAATGGCCGGTAATTATAATAGATAGCTCATATGAAAGTACTAAAAAATCTTTGGCTTTAAGAATGAGGTATTAACCAGGGGGTGAACCCAATCATATATGTAATATTTTCTATTCATTTAAAGTTTTGATGTTACTGCTGTTGCAGTTGAAAAACTAGTTTTTTTATATTTAATTTCTGATCTTTTTTTAAATAATGCTGGGAAGTCCGGCGTCCCATTCATAGCAATGTCCCTTCCCCCATGAAAACTTCATTCCTGGAAAGATCCTCCTACATACCCCCCGACCCCAGGCACGTACGCAGGAATTTGTTTCGGGGGTGGGGGGGCCCAATTTGTTTCGGGGGGGGGGGGCAAATCCTTCAAACCCATTATTCTGTGAGAAAAATCAGAAAATTATGGGAAAATGAAAATAATCGTGAGATTTCGAGGGGGCGGGCCCGGAGGCCCCCCCCTGCGTACGTCCCTGCCCGACCCTCCCCCCCCCCTACCAGGAAAAATCTCCCCTGAAAACGTCTGTACTGTATACTTCCCAATAACCAATACTATATGTTAACATTGGGTAAAGTTCATAACTTTCAGCCCTCCTCCCGGGAAATTCGGGGGATTAAGTCATCCTAAAAGACATACTCATAATATTTTCGAACATGCTGAACAAAATGGCTATCTCAAAATTTTGATCAGGTGACTTTGGGAAAACAATGAGCGTGCGAGGGGGTCTAGTTGCCCTCCATTTTTTTGTCACTTAAAAAGAGCACTAGAACTTTTAATTTCTACTCCAATGAGCCCTCCCACGACATTCTAGGACCACTGGGTCGATGCGAACAACCCTCGAGAAAAAAATAAAACTAAACACGCACGCACCGTAAAATTTCTTCTGGTAAATAATACAAAATTCCACATTTTTGTAGATAGGAGCTTGAAACCTCTACAGTAGGATTTTCTTATACTCGGAGTATGATGGTGTGATTTTCATTAAGGTTCTATAACTTTTAGGGGGTCTTTCCCCCTTTTTTCTAAAATCAGCCAAATTTTCTCAGGCGCGTAACTTTTGATGGGCAAGACTAAACTTGATGAAACTTATATATTTGAGATCAGCAATGAAATCTGATTCTTTTGATGTATCTATTTGTATCAAAATACCGTTTTCTAGAGTTTCGGTTACCATTGAGCCAGGTCCCAATAACCATTACTTTATGTTAACATTGGGTAAAGTTCATAACTTTCAGCCCTCCTCCTGGGGGCTTCGAGGGATTAAGTCATCATAAAAAACATTCTTATAATATTTTCGAACATGCTGAACAAAATGGCTATCTCAAAATTTTGATCAGGTGACTTTGGGAAAACAATGAGCGTGGGAGGGGGCCTAGTTGCCCTCCATTTTTTTGTCACTTAAAAAGAGCACTAGAACTTTTAATTTCTACTCCAATGAGCCCTCCCACGACATTCTAGGACCACTGGGTCGATACGATCACCCCTGGGGAAAAAAAGTAAAAATAAACACGCACCCGTGATCTTTCTTCTGGCAAAAAATGCAAAATTCCACGTTTTTATAGATAGGAGCTTGAAACTTCTACAGTAGGGTTTTCTGATACGCAGAATATGATGGTGTGATTTTCATTCAGGTTATATAACTGTTAAGGGGTCTTTACTCCCTTTTTTCGAAAATCAGCCAAATTTTCTCAGGCGCTTAACTTTTGATGGGCAGGATTAAACTTGATGAAACTTATATGTTTGAAATCAGCATTAAAATCTGATTCTTTTGATGTATCTATTTGTATCAAAATACCGTTTTCTAGAGTTTCAGTTACCATTGAGCCGTGTCCCAATAACCAATACTATATGCTAACATTGGGCAAAGTTCATAACTTTCAGCCCTCCTACTGGGAACTTCGAGGGAATAAGTCATCCTAAAAGACATAGTTATAATATTTTCGACCATGTTGAACAAAATGGCTATCTCAAAATTTTGATCAGATGACTTTGGAAAAAAAATGAGCGTGGGAGGGGGCCTAGTTGCGCTCCATTTTTTTTGGTCACTCAAAAATGGCACTAGAACTTTTAATTTCCATTACAATGAGCCCTCCCACGGTATTATAGGACCACTGGGTATATACGATCACCCCTGAAAAAAAAAAAAAAAAAAAAAAAAAAAAAAAAAAAAACACGCATCCGTGATCTTTCTTCTGGCAAAAAATGGAAAATTCCACATTTTTGTAGATAGGAGCTTGAAACCTCTACAGTAGGGTACTCTGATACGCTGAATATGATGGTGCGATTTTCATTAAGGTTCTATAATTTTTAGGGGGTCTTTCCCCCTTTTTTCGAAAATCAGCCAAATTTTCTCAGGCGCGGAACTTTTTATAGGTAAAATTAAACTTGATGAAACTTATATATTTGAAATCAGAATAAAAATTTGATTCTTTTGATGTATCTATTGGTATCAAAATTCCGTTTTTCAGAGTTTCGGTTACTATTGAGCCGGGTCGCTCCTTACTTACAGTTCGTTACCACGAACTGTTTACCACGATATCTGTCAAAATGTTCAATTTTTGAATAAAACAAGTCGAACGAAGAATCTGCGTCTTCACGTAGGCCAACGACTGTCTGCATCACGGTTTCAACGTGGTCGCATGCTAGCGCCAAGTCATAGTCAACAGCTTGAAGAACTTTACACAGCGGCAACGTAAGACCAAAGAGTTCTTTTGCTATGAATAAACTGGTCAAAAACTGTCCTTGCTCTATTGAGCTTGCTAACTGATGGGTCTTTGCGGAAGTCTAAGCATTCGCGTTTCCTTCTTGAAGTTCTTCCAGTGCTTCTAAAATTGGCTTATAGAGCTCCAAAAGGCGGTTAACGGCATCGTGCCTCTCCACCAACTGTGTTTACAAAGAGAAATGAGTAGTTTTTCTAGATTCTGGCATGCATTGTTGAATTCTGTCTTTGAGTACCTGGGTAAAGGACGGGGATGAGCCAAAAAAGCTGCAGATCAGAGATACTGTCCCAAAACACGTTTTCATGACTGAAATGGAGCAAGCTGAAGCGATCGCTAGGTTTTGTGTATGTGCTCCACAGTGGACATAAATTGCTCGTGGGTACTGCTGTCTAATCCAAGCTTGGGTGCCTCTTAGCGCCCACTCATAGCAGCTGCTCCGTCATATCCCTGTCCTAGACGCTTGCTCAAATCCAAACCATGGTTTTCCAAGGTTTTCTAATATTGTGGTGGCCAGACCTTGTCCGGTTAAATCTGATTCAGAAACAAACCCAAGAAAATTTTCACGCAAAGCTCTATTTGAAACGTACCGAACAAAATGGACAGCTGCTATGTGTTTCTTATGTCAGATGTTTTATCCGCTAAAACCGAATAACAGACACTTTCGTTTACCCTTTTAACAATATCAGCTTGAATCATCTTTCCACAAACACCAATAACCTCATTTTGCACAATTGGGGACAGATACATCCCATTTCCCACACTTTTTTCAATAAACTTTTTCAGCTCGTCATCACCACATCGCATTCTCCGTCTCAAAAGATCCCGGAAACTTCCATCGTTTAAAGCTTGTTCTTTTTCTTCGGGACGCAAGGGACCGTGATCATTCGTGCCACAAAGGGCTAGCTGCTGTCGACCACAAAGAAACAATAGTTTCTTCAACCGGTTTGAGTCTCATGCGATTTTCTTTTGCTTGAGCTTTTCGAGCATCATCTAACTTTAAGAGAATATTGTCTTGTTTGCCTTTCTGTATGGATACAAAGGCCTCCGTTAGTACATCATTTCCTATATGGAAATTGAATTTACTGTGACAAGTGAAAACTTCAATCGCGTCTTTCCACGCTGTAAATGGTTTTAGGACCAGAGCTCCAAGCCTTTGGTGATTTCCTTTAGCGGAGCTTTCAGCTGCAAAGATTACACAGTATTTGCAGGAAGCACCTTAAAATTTATCCGAGTACACAAGCTACAGAAAACAAGCCATCCAGCTTCGCTGAAAGCTTAAATTACGCTTGCCTGATTCTGGAAACGAGTAGCTGTCGTCTGGCAGCCATGGAGATTCAAGTAACTGCAACTTCGCAGTAACGTCTAAATCAAAGGCTTTACTCACAGCTTCTAAAATTTCGTTATGTGGGATGTGAAGATGGTTGCTGCCTTGGGAAGTCCCCTGCGTTGACGAGTTGTCATCCCTGGAGAAAACTTTCGAAGCTAGAGCTGGTGTAAGGCGTTTCCGAAGATACACCTAAGAGTCCTAAGACAACGATCCCCGTTTCACTAACAGTTTTTTAAGATAAAACTCTCAGGCGCTCAGTGCAACTAACTTGATATCTCTGAAACTAACATTTTTATCGCGGATAATAAAGCACCTTCTTTATACCAGACAATTAGTTGTGGCTTGGTTGGAAAATAAATTGTAGCTATATTTTATTTAAGTATTTCTTTGGTATGTTTTGGTAATTTTATTTGGTATTTATTTGGTATAAAAAAGGGGGGGTCAGTTTTTATATATATGTTGGAAAGCTAATTTGTTGTTTTTTCACCTTTTTTCAGTGGAATAATCCACATTTTCAATAACAATATTGTAAACATTACATTTGATTTCTAGATGGAGCACCCCTATCCTTACCCAAAAGGGCTGCCTGTGGTTATTCTATTTTTTTTCACCCTCATATCTACATAAAATAAAACACTTTTCCATTAAAGAATGCATTTTCAAAATCTACCTTCATTGGAAAACAAAAGATTACCCTATTCCCCTTGAGTATTGATAAATATATTGTTCTACCATTCTCTTTATTGTCAAACAGTTCGTGGTAACGAACTGTAAGTAAGGAGCGACCCGGCTCAATGGTAACCGAAATCCTAAAAAAAGGTATTTTGATATAAATAGGTGCATTAAAAGAATCAGATTTTAATGCTGATTTCAAATTTATAATTTTCATTAAGTTTAGTCCTGCCCATCTAAAGTTACCTGCCTGAGAAAATTTGCCTGATTTTCAAAAAAAGGGGGAAACACCCCCTAAAAGTTATAGAACCTTAATGAAAATCACACCATCAGATTCAGCGTATCAGAGAACCCTACTGTAGAGGTTTCCAAGCTCCTATCGACAAAAATGTGAAATTTTGCATTTTTTGCCAAAAGAAAGATCACGGATGGTGTTTATTTGTTTGTTTGTTTTTGTTTTTTTTCTTTTTCCCAGGGGTGATCGTATCGACCCAGTGGTCCTAGAATATCGTGGGAGGGCTCATTGGAATGGAAATTAAAAGTTCCCATGCTCATTTTTTCTCAAAGTCACCCAAATAAAATTTTGAGATAGCCATTTTGTTTAGCATAGTCAGAAATCTAATAGATATGTCTTTTAGGATGCCTTAATCCCCCACAGTTCCCAGGGGAAGGGCTGCAAGTTATGAACTTTGCCCATTGCTTACATATTGTATTGGTTACTGGGACGTATACAGACATTTTCAGGAAGGATTTTTTCTGGTGGGGGGGGGGGGACGGGCGGAGGGGGTTACTCGGGAGAATCTTGCCGTGGAGGATGTTTCTTTGGGGTAAGGGACATTTCTATGAAGGGGGCGCCGGATTTCCAAGCATTATTTAAAAAACGATCAGAAATTAAATTTTTCAACTGAAAGTAAGAAGCAACATTAGAACTTAAAACGAACATAAATTATTACGTATATGAGGGGGTTCTCCCCCAAGTCAATACCTCGCACTTTACGCTACAGTTTTTTTTTAGGGCTTTCAAAAGACCTATCTATTCTAATTAAACGGCCTGTGTGATTCAGGAGTTTGTGAATTGATTTTTGTTAACTTTTAAAGTAAAGAGCGGGGTATTTAATAAAGGGAGAACCCCCTCATATACGTAATAACAAATACGTAATAAAAAAAACAATCTATACGGCTAAAAAGTGATCGAAACTTTTTAAAACAGAATTTTGATGTCAATAAATATATCAAAAGAATGGGATTATAATGCTGATTCTAAATATATAAACTTTTTTTAAGTTTAGTATTACTCATCAAAGGCTACGAGCCTGAGAAAATTTACCTGATTTTTTAAAGAGGGGGAACCATCCCCTACAACTGAAAGAATTTTAATGAAAATCACACCGTCAGATTCAGCGTATCAAAAAACCCTATTACATAAGTACTAAAAGATTTTTTAGTACTTTCATAAGAGCTATTTATTCTAATTAACGGCCTTTGTGATTAAGGGGTCATTTTTAAGGAATTGGAACAAAATTCGAACTTTAGCTTAAAGAGCAAGGTATTGACTAGGGTTACGTAAGTTAATTTGTAAATTACGTCAGAATCCAATTTAGAGACAGCCATTTAGCAAAAGAAAAGTAAAATTTTTATGCAAATTTTGTTTACTTATTCAATGACGGTGAGCCAAAATAAAAGCTGCATTAACTAAAAAACGATCAGAAATTAAATTAAAAAAAAACAAGTTTTTTAAACTGAAAGTAAGGAGCGAAATTAAAACTTAAAATAAACAGAAATTATTCCTTATATGAAAGGGGCTGTCCCCTCCTCAGTGCCTCACTCTTTACGCTAAAGTTTGACTTTATCACAACTCTATTTTTTTTAAACAATAAAAAACTTTAGCGTAAAGAGCAAGGCGCTGAGGAGGGGACAGCCCCTTTCATATACGGAATAATTTCTGTTCGTTTTAAGTTTTAATGTCGCTCCTTACTTTCAGTTTAAAAACTTGTTTTTTTTATTTAATTGCTAATAGGTTCAATTCGACTGTCATCTTGAGAAACATGTCCTGTACTAGCCTAATTACAGTTACAGAATAGGTAAAGACAACTCTTATTCGTCTTTAGGGTGGACTCAGCCAACCACGTGCTCAGGGGTTGGACACAGCCAACCACCCTCTTGGTTCATCCCAGTGAGAGCAATTTGTCGTCATAAATTCAAAATGTGGTCTCAGCTTTGACAAGCAATAGAAAAGGATAAATTATATTTAATATTTGTGATTTATAGAACAAATATCAAGCAATAAAAGTTAAATTTTTTAAATCAGTAGACAATCAGCTTTCTGTTAATATGTAAAAAAACCTGAAACACTGAAAGGATATATACATCAAAATACGACAATTAGTATTTCCGAAAAGAGGTTCTTAGAGGTAAGTCAATAAACTAATAATTTCAAACGATCAATCTAGAATAATTTTATTAATAACTATATTCATGGATAGCTTAGATTTTTAGCTATTCATTGATATATACAATTCTTCTCAATTCCTCTTTGGTAACAAGATGTGAGGGTTTAATTTTCACATATCGGATACTGGTCTTTTACCCTAACGTACCTGTTCTGAGATTCACGTTCTAGCTCTGCTTGCCGGGTATCCATGCTTTCTATTGCAGGCCTTTTCTCTTGAAAGTATCGAAATAAATCGTTATCCGCTTGTCGCTTCCTGATTGCTTCAGTGTTAGTTACAAACTGACCTTGGATTGGATTGCAGCAGCTAAGAGAAGGCTGAGCTGAGGAAGAGGATATGCTGCCTAATCCTAATAATTGACTTTATTTTTCACTCAACGGCAACTAGTTAAAGTTAAGCCGGTAATTATGGTGACCTTGTGATTTAGTAAGCTTATAATATTCGAGTTTCATAAAGAGGTAAAATTGTTGAAAAAGCAATTTTCTTAGACATTCGGGAAGGGGGCGGGGGCAAACCCCCTAACCCTCTGGATACGGCCTTGATATCTATGGTTGTTTCATATCATATTGAATTTAAACACTTGCGGTGAGACATGTTTAGTAAAGGTTAGACCAAAAGAGAAAAGAGGAGATTATTTTCGTTTATAATTTTGGGGTAAAATATGTATTTTATTTTGCATGATTTCACCTGCAACATAATTTCAAAGGGTAATCACGTTACTTCGTTTTATTTCATAGGCTGCGCGCCAGCGCTGCCAAAGTAAAGAACGATGTGGGCACAATATGTTTTTTTTCTCCGTACCCGGGCAATTCGTATCGAAGGAGTTGTCTTAGAAATTTTGAGAAGGGCTCATACGATTGGAAATTAGAGCGGCTAGTGCCCTTTTTAATAGTCGAAAGTGATTAGAGGGCAACTAGCCCCTCCCACGCCCATCATTCCCCCAAACACATCCAATCAAAATTTTGAGATAGTCATTTTGTTCAGCGTATTTGATTTCCAAATAGAAAATATGTTTTTGAGGAAGACACTCCCCCAAAACCCTCGGAGCAAGGGTTTTAAATTATGTCCTGGGGGCATTTAAGGTTTTTATAGAAGGAGTTGTCGTAAAAACTTCAAAACAGGCTCATTCGATTGGAAATTCAAAGGTCTAGTACCATTTTTAATAGTCGAAAGTGATTGGAGGGGAACTAGCCACCCCACGCCCATCATTTCCCCGAATATATCCACTAAAAATTTTGAGACGGACATTTTGTTCAGCTTATTTGAGTTCCAGATAGAAAATATCTTTTTGAGCAGAACACTCCCCAACAGCCCTCTGGGCAAGGGTTTCAAGTTATGCCCTGGGGGCATATAAGGTTTTTATAGAAGGTGTTGTCATAGAAACTTCAAAAGAAGCTCATTCGATTGGAAATTCAAAGGGCTAGTGCTCTTTTTAATATTCGAAAGTGATTGGAGGGCACCTAGTCCCCCCCCCTCCCGCCACGCCCATCTTTCCCCCAAACACATCCAATAAAAATTTTGAGATAGCCATTTTGTTCAGCGTAGTTGATTTCCAGATAGAAAATATATTTTTGAGGAGGACTTGTATTTTTGGCCAAAAATACGAATACCATTTCCCCAAACACATCCAATCAAAATTTTTAGATAGCCATTTTATTCAACGTAGTTGAAAGTTTTGGAAATTAGGTGTTTAAGGAGGGTATCAAAGACGTTGTCGTAAAAACTTCGAAAAGGGCTCATTCAATTGGAAATTGAAAGGGCTAGTGCCTTTTTTAATAGTTGAAAGTGATGGGATAGCGACTATCCAATCAAATTTTTGAGATATCCATTTTGTTCAACGTAGTTGAATGTTTTGGAAATTAGGTCTTTTAGGAGTATAACCCCCTCAGAGCCCTTAGTGAAAGGGTTGTAAGTTATGTATATTTTTTTTTTAGTAAAGTGCAAATTTTGTTCTGGCCTTGGGAAGGCATAGGGGTTTTGCGCCCAACTTATGTTAATTTCTGCTCGTTTTCAGTTTGACTCGGTTAATTATTGTAATTTCTGTTCGTTTTGGGTTTCATTTATTTATCGATGCTGATTTATGGTAGTTTCCCCCTTGGTAGATTATTTGACTTTATTTTTGCTCATTTTTTGTTTAATGGGGTTCTTTACTTTTCATTGAAAAACTTATTTTGTGGAAAAAGGTTTTTTAAATTAATATGCAGAAAGAATTAACCACTTTATTTGAAAACCTAACTGGTTTTAAAATCCTCCGCGTGAAATTCAAAGCCATTGAAAAGCAGGAGAAGGGAAATTCCTTCTGATTGCTTCTCGTGTGTGAAAATTCAAGCCAGTAAAACTATGACAAATTTGAATGACAATATTTCTTACAAGCAGTCACTCTGTTTACCCATGATCAAGATAAAACAAGAATTAATTATCTAATCCATGTTTGAAATTTGTTATATGCTTGGTTTTTGAATGAACACCATTGTACCGTAATTGAAGGGCCCAAAATTTTGGACCCATGTAATTTTAAGGAGTTAGAAGAAAGTTAAAACATGTGTAGAATATTGAATATTAAAATATTTTTAATTATTCATGGATGCTTCATATCCTAGAGGCCAGTAAAGAGTACCTCCAAAATGAAAAACTTAAGAGTACTTTCTGACAATCCCATGGTATAATGCTATGCTTTAAGCTTAATGGTTTATATTAGTGACGACTTTTCGAGAACCAATTAGGTTATTCATCATTTTTCTTATGAAAAAAAAAGAAGAAAAAGTAATAAATAAAAATTAAATCAAATAGCCAAGATAAACCAGGGTACTGTCAGCCAGCGGAAAAATATGAGGTGAATATAAAAAGATATTTAGACAAAGACCTCCGCCAGGCGCCAGATCGTCCTCAGTGAAATAAAAAAAAAAAAAACGAAAAAAATTTCACCAGTTAATAAAAATTTGGAGGGGTACACTTTTTCAGGGATGATCATTATTTTCAAAGCATTGTCACATTTATGTTCTGTATATAAGGCATTGTCACATTATTCTGTATATGAGGGCGCTATCCCCTCCTCGACCCTTGCTCGCTAATGTTTTAGTGCTTAAGAAACACCTTCTTACTCATATTGTTTCAGCAGTCTCTTTAAAGATTTGCTAAAAATACAAACTTTAGCGTCAAGAGCAAGAGGTAGAAAACGGGGCCTCCCCCTTCGCCTACTGAATATCCTTATTAAGTTTCAATGTTGCTCCTTATTTTTAGTTGGAAAAAAATTGTTTTTATTCAAGTTCTTATGGTTTTCATACCAATACTGGGAAATCTCCCTCCCCCTCCGTAAGAAATTCTACCTAGTAAATTTCCTCTCCCAAAAAATGCTTCTCAAGAAAAATCTTTCCTGCAAAAAATTCCCTCCCCATAGAGAAAGATCCGTACATTTACAAATAAGATAGCTTACAGCCTTTTTTTCAGGGACTATGGGGGTCAAGCCATCCTCAGAGGCGTAGTCATCGGATTACTTATATAAGTGGAAGAGATAACTATCTCAGAATTTTGATCAGCTTTCTTTGGGTGAAAATCGACGCGAGTGGGGGTTTAGTTGCTCTCTAATCTTTTTGTCACATGAAAGGGGCACAGAAACTTTAAAATTTCGTTAGAATGAACCCAATCCCATTCCTCCAGGACCATTAGCTTGATACGAATACCCCTGGGAGCGAAAAAATTGCCAAATTCCAAATTTTGGTAGATAAGATCTTGAAAGCTATACAGTAGGAATCTCCCATGGTTCTTCTATTTTTTTTTATCTGGCAAGTTCTCTCAGGCTTATCACTTTGATGAGTAACATTTAGCTTAATAATACATTTTGTTATATTTGAAATCAGCAAAAGAAGAAAATTTTTGATGTATTAATTTTTATCAAAAATTATTTTTTAGAGTTTCGGTTACCGTTGGGTCGAGACACTTCTTACTTACTTTTTTTTACCATGAACTCTTTGACTTAATAGCTTGTGCTAATTTACTTTGCATCCAGACAGTGAGTATTTTTAAAGTAATCACTGACATGTTTTTTTTTTACAATTTTACAAATTTATAAAATGTCCTTATGGCGATTTTTCATGTTCCCTTGACAATGTCCCCCTTAAGTATACAAACAATCTTTTGTAGATTCATCAGAAGGGTAAAACTGAACAGGGATATTTTTTATCTGAATACTGCTACAATTTGTCTAAATGCTGATTAACAAGCTGCTCTACTAGAGGATCTAGATCTTTTCCCAGTTCAAAAACCCTTTGAGCTTTATAATACATTTTTACTCCCCTCACCTACCGTTAAGAAAATGGTAAAATATTTTCTCAAATTCAGCTTCACAATTGTGCCAGTTTTTGTGTTTTCCCCGAAAACTTTTTACTTCATTTTGTAATCAGTTTTGGATATTCTTTCTCGTACCCTTTCGGTAGCCTTGTTCCAGGTTTAAACAAAATCATGTTTGCAGCAAAAGCTACAGTCTAGTAGAAAGCAACCAAATGAGAAACGCTGATCAACAAGCGCTGATTCCTATAAAAAAGTTATTATTTAGATTAAACCGATTAGTAATGTGTAACTATGAAACCAATTTTTTTTGAATTTAGAAAAGAGCCTAAGACACCTTGAACGTCACAGACCAGAATTAAAAGTACACCATTAATGTAATCATCGCCCAAAATCTTCCTGATTTTGAGATTTATAGCCCCTATTTGGAAAAACAAGTCCGAAATATTTCAATTCCTGCTTTGGACTCTTATCGAAAAAAAAATTAGAAGGATTTTCCTGCTGACAAACTCATTATGGACTTCAAGAACCAACAATCTCTATAAAAAAAATTCTGAGGTACATAGGCCTACACCATAGATCTACTATTAAGAACACAAGGTTTTGTGAAAGAAATTGACCCGCCTCAAATTTGGAATGTTCTTGTTCCCCGTATAACCTAGGAGTTGATGATATAGCCTACATTCTTGCAGATTACTAGCAACTTCCTGAGTTAAGGGGACGTTTTTTGGACGTATTGACATTTGTGTTAATGAGATCTTACCGGTGACTGTAAAAAGAACAACTGCTCTTGTTTGTAAACATTATGATAGAAAGGATACTAAATACTATTTTTGGGTATGTGAAATTTCTCTTTGACTCTTCAAAAAGTTAATATAAATTCAGAAATACCTAAGACGAATCTAAGGTGAGTAAGACGTGTTTAAACAGAGAAGTTGCACTATTAAACTGATTAAATAAAAAAAACAAGTTTTTTTAACTGAAAGTAAGGAACGACATTAAAACTTAAAACGAACAGAAATTATTCCGTATATGAAAGGGGCTGTCCCCTCCTCAGCGCCTCGCTCTTTACGCTAAAGTTTTTTATTGTTTAAGAAAATAAAGCTGTGAGAAACAGTCAAACTTTAGCGTAAGAAATACGGCACTGAGGAAAGGGCAATTCACTTCATATAAAGAAGATTTTCTGTTTGATCTAAGTTTAAATATTGCTCATTACTTTAAGGTAGAGAAACTTGTTTTTTTTTATTTATTTTCTGAATATTCTTGAATAGATGATGGTTTTTATTTGGTATCAACGTACATGAATTATTAAAACAAAATTTGCATATTATATTTGGTTAAATGGCTTTCTCGAAACTTGTTTAATTTTATTTACGAACGTTCTTATTAGTAATAAATATACGTAACTTAGAATTAACTTACGTAACGAACTTCTATATTCATAAATTTTTAACACGTATATTAGGGGGTTCGCCCCCTAGTCAATACCCTGCTCTTTAAACTATAGTTCGAATTTTTTTTCCAGTTCTTTAAAAATGACCTCTTAATCACAATCAGTTGATCAGTTTAAAAACTTGTTTTTTTTTATTTAATTCCTGATCTTTTTCTTTAATAATGCTGGGAAATCCGGCGCCCCCTTCATAGCAATGTCCCTTCCCCCATGAAAACTTCCTTCATGGAAAGATCCTTCCATATAGCCCCAGACCCGCTCCGTCCCCCACCTACCAGAAAAAATCTCCTCTGAAAAAGTTTGTATACTTCCCAATAACCAATACTATATGTTAACATTGAGTAAAGTTCATAACTTTCAGCCCTCCCCCTGGGAACTTTGGGGGATCAAGTCATCCTAAAAGACATTTTTATCATATTTTCGACCCTGCTGAACAAAATGGCTATCTCAAAATTTTGATCGGGTGACTTTTGGAAAAAAATGAGCGTGGGAGGGGGCCTAGTTGCCCTCCATTTTTTTTGGTCACTTAAAAAGGTCACTAGAACTTTTAATTTCCGTTCCAATGAGCCCTCCCACGATATTCTAGGACCACTGGGTCGATACGATCACCCCTGGGAAAAAAAAACAAAAAAACAAACAAACAAACAAATAAACCCGCATCCGTGATCTTTCTTCTAGCAAAAAATGGAAAATTTCACATTTTTGTAGATAGGAGATTGAAAACTCTACAGTAGGGTTCTCTAATACGCTGAATATGATGGTGTGATGTTCATAAAGGTTCTATAACTCTTAGGGTGTGTTTCTCTCTTTTTTCGAAAATCAGCCAAATTTTTTCAGGCACGTAACTTTTGATGGGTAGGATTAAACTTGATGAAACTTATATATTTTAAATCAGCATTAAAATCTGATTCTTTTGATGTATCTATTGGTATCAAAATCCCGTTTTTTAGAGTTTCGGTTACCATACTTACAGTTCAGAGTTTCTACTTACATACTTACAGAGTTTCGGTTCCTTACTTACAGTTCGTTAACGAACTGTTTGATAGTTGAAAAATTGCTTCAACTATCTACAAAACAACCAGAGTAAGACCTACGGATCTTCTGGTTATCGAAACAACGGTTGTGGATGATTCCAGAAAATTGATTATATCTTCCAACTATGTATATTGGATGGAACTACAAAACCTAAAATAAAACTAAATAACTACTTTCTTTCTATAAAAAAGAAAAAAGTTTAAAAAAAAACTGTGAACCAGAAACCACCCCAATTTTTTACTTACGTTGTAACGTAAGCTAAATGATGTGATTATACAAAAAAGAATAAAAAAAAAATACAAAATGTGGTTATACAAAAATTTTTCAATTAGTGTTCTAAACTAGATCAATTAATGCAAATTCATTATAAAATACTAACCAAATTAATTATCTAACAAACCATAAATACAAACAATCGGCAAAATCTTCTTATTAAAAAGATTTACACTTGAAAACGAATAACACGCTGGATTTACCCATAGGAGAAGAGTTGCAGAGTTTAGATCAAGGGAGCTACCTGAAAATTTTTAGGGAAATCTGATTCTTCAAAGGCTTATTTTGGGTCAATTTTTGTCCTGGGCTGGTCAGAAGTGAATGTAGGAATATTATCTTTTTTTTGGGAGGGGGGGGGGTGTTGGGGAAATTATCATACAAGTGAATTTTAAAGTTCAATTATTCTAGAAAAAAGTGACTAAATTTTCAAATTCCGTCTAAAAATTTTATTTACCATCCAAAATTTCATTTATGAGCAGAAAAACTGAAAAGACCAATCAACTTAAAATGGTTAATCACACAGTTCAACTGCCAGAAATCGGTTTTTTATGGGGTTAGAAAGCCTCGTCTTGGTTCGGCATGGGCACGATGGTAGAATGTGCGTTCTGGACAACGTTGCAGCCATAGGACAAGGTGACCCTCTTAGGCACTCTTGGGAGCAATGAACGCTTAATGAAGGGAGTGGTTGACGAGTCTTCTTATTATAGAGACGTACAGGGGGACGATCTGCAGTTAGGAACAGGGAGGCAAGATGTAGTGAGGTTGATGTCCCCATCTGAATTTCTATCCTATAATACGTAAAGAGCAACGACATGCAGTGAGGTAGAGGAGAGTTGGAAAGATTTTCCCGTCTAAAAGTATGTCTTATAAAAAGCACAGGGCGGCGACATGTAATCAGGAACAAGGTTACGATATGTAGTCAGGGTGGTGTGCCCGTCTTAATGTCTGTTCCATAAAAGGTAAAGAGCAATGATATGCAATCATGAGTAGGGTGACGTTTTTTTGTATAATAAGAATGAATGAAGCCCAATATATCAACTCCCTGTACGTTCTCTCTTTTAAGAAGGTTCTCACTCGTTTAGGACTGTGTTTGTTTTATATCATATCCTGTCTAATTACTTTAGATTGAGGGTTGTCTGTATGTAACTAGAATGGGCGTCGCCCGATATGTCGTCGCACTGTACATTCTCTCTTCGAAGAAGCTCCTTGCTTGCTTAGGATGTATTTTTTTATCATAATGTCTAATGAATGATGATTATCATGTCTAATGAATTTAGATTGGGCTAAGTCTTTGTTTAATAAGAATGGGCATAAGATGTGTTGTAGCCCTTTACGTTTTCTCTTTAAAGGGCAGTGATTATCCTTATTATAAGGATGTACAGGACAACGACATCAAGTGGATAGAGCCTTTAATTGAGATGGGATTGCAGAAAAGGATGGAGGGTTAACTTAGAAAATTTTCAACTTTTTATTTTCATGTCTTAAAGTAGGTAAATAGACAGTTGGAATATAAATCTACTTGTTGGAATCTTCCACGACCGTTGCTTCAATGAACCAAAGATCCACTGGTCTTGTTCAGGTTGTTTCGAAGATAGTTGAAGCAATTCATTAACTATCAGTTCAATAGTGCATCTTCTCTGTTTAAATACGTCTTAAACACCATAGATTCGTCTTAGGTATCTTTGACTTTACATTAAATTTTTGAGGAGTCAAGAGAAACTTCACTGGCCAAAACATCAGTATTTAGTATTCTTCTTTTCACCATGTTTACAGACAAGAGCAATTATCCTTTTTACAGTCGCCCGTAGAAACTTATAAGCACAAATTTAACACGCCCAAAAAATTGTCCCCTCAACTGAAGAAGTTGCTAGCAATTCGTAAAAATATGGGCTATATCATCAACTCTTAAGTTATACGTGGAACAATAGCAATCTGAATCTGTGGCCGGCAAATTTCTATTAGATAGATAGATAGATAGATAGGTTTTATTTTCCATATATCAGTAAAATAATTACATAACAATTTACAAATCCCCACAAAGGCTCCATGGCCTGTAGGAGGGGGATTATGAAAAACTCACATTAACATTAAACATTTAAACGCTTAAAATTTAAACAATATAGACATAACATTAATATTTAAACATATAAACATAAACATTTAAACTCTTGACATGTAAAGCATTTGCTTAAAAAAAACAAAAAAAAAACAAAAAAAAACAAGGACGGTTTGTAAAAAAATTACAAGACCTTTTGTTCTTAATGGTATATATAGAGTGCATCTACCTCAGAATTTTTCTTTATAGGGAATGTGTTTTTGCTCTTGAAGTCCAAGATGGCCAGCCATTTTTTTTTTTACGGTGTCAGTCCAAAGGGAGGCATTTAAATATTTCGAAAAATGTGTGACCATACAATCGCCACGTCGTATTATGCTGTTTTAAAACAGGATCCCATCTCCCTTTATCTCCAGGTGCAGTTTTTTTCTACCTTTTCCTATTTTTTTATACAATTTACCCATTCACATGATTTTCCATCCATTAATTTACCATACAACAATTTCAAAATCCACATTCTAACTACCCACGGCGGCAAGGGGCTGCTCCCATTCATTAGGCCTATAACATATAACATGAAAATACAAAATTCACAATAAATGATCATTTTCGAATTTAAAATACTTTCACTTTTCTTCAAACACTTTAAAACACTTTTCACTACATTTACATAAATAAAAAAAAATAAAACACAACACCAATTTTTTTATATATCACATTTCATCACTTTCTACTCTCGCTGGGCAATGGGATATTGGGTAGTTACAATAATCCCCCCCAAAAATTCCAGAAATTAAACATTTCATAATTCAGGTGAATCGTATCCCCCTCAATATATAAAAAAAATTTTACTAATTCAAATTAAATTTCAAACAATCATTAAAAAGATACTTCAAACCTAAACTCTATAGTCTCAAAACTGAAACAAATTCTTATAAGGGAGAGCGTCCATATTTGGGACACTCCGTACTTGGGACAGACCTAAACAGACACCCATCTTACAGAAGACAGATGACATCTACAAAAGTTAAAATACAAAGTCACCATTTTGTCTTAAACGCGAAGGATCCTGAATCTCAGATACACTCTCAAAAATAAGTTCTGTGAACTGTTTAGGGGGATTTAAGTCTTGAAGTGATCACTTATTTTCTCTTCCTTTCATTAGTTCCTTGTGAAACATATTTGGTGGGTCTTAAGAGTTCTTGTTACCATTTTGGATTAAAATTGAATTATTTCAGTGACAATGGTTGGTTCGATACTTGGGACTGTCCGAAGTATTGGTACTTTGGACATGCAACATGTATGGCAAATAGAGACAAAAATAAAATAGCGAGGGCTATTTTGCTTCAGATGTTAAGATAGCTTAATGGTAAACCCACGAAATCCAAAGACTTTTGCACATAGCCTAGGACTATACATGCCCTGATTACATGTGGACTGACAAGAAAATTTGGGATGACAAGAAAAGAGCAGGTCAAAAATGGTACTATGGATTTATGTCACCAAATCAAAGCTTTTCACTCGGAACACCTGAAGTAACTAGCCTTTCTAGGGCAACCAGTTTCAAACAAGTTAATTGGATTTCTTCATCACTTAATCCAGGTAACAAAAGACAACTATAGGATCATATTGACCTTGTCTCCATATGCGTCACACAAACTGCACCAGCCTGATCTTGGGGTCTTCTGATGTCTGAAACCTCTTTATAACAAAGATATTTCAAGCTGGATGGTGAATAATCCAGGCATTTTAGTTTCTCTGTATCATATTCTCCAAATTTTCTGACATTGCCTACACCCTTTGACTAACCTCATCAAAGATCACTGCAGGTTTTCAAGCAAAAGATATTTGCCCATTTAATGACAACAGTTTTGTCAATGATGATTAGTTGCCATCAGCTGTAACTGACTGACCATTGGGTGAGCCTGTATCTGAGCCAAGAGATTAAGATATGACTTCCTCAAATCCAGCAGAAGGGAAAGGTGTAGTTTCTCCACACGCATAAGCCACCTGCACTTTAATCCAGACAGTTTCGCCTGTCAAGATAAGGCCATATCCAAAAGCCCGTCTAAGGAAGGCCACATCAAGAGGTCAACCAAAAGGAGTCTGTAGAATACTGACGGATACCCCAGAGAAAACAAGACTGAGGTAATGGTTCAAAAAATGTAATAAAGTGAAAGAGGCTCTCACAACCTCTTGTCAATTATCCAAAAAACATGTGAAGTCACTCCATATTAGAAGTGACAGCAGCTAGAAAGAGGTTTCACACTTGAAAGATGTTTCAGAATTCATTGAAACATATCCAAAGGAAGGACATTCAGTTCAGAGGAGCCGTCCTTTTTCTGCTCAAAATGTTGGCAATTTTGTTTTGGTTCTTAAAAAAGAAACAACAAAGAGAAATACCACAGTTTTAGTGAAATCATTTGAAATTTACAAAAGAACAAGAAGTAAAAATTCGGTATTTCAAAAGAATTGTTCCATTCTTAAATATTATCCCTACTGATGCTTCGTATTGGCTGGCAAAGTTCGACTGATATCACAACTCTCTTGTCAAATCCTGAGCGTTCAGAACAGATTACAAGACAAGCAGGACACTTTGAGATTCCTCTCAATCTATCAGAACTTTATACATTGTAAACACATGAACAGCTTATTTCTTAATCCTTGTTTTACACATATGTACTTCTTTCTTCTGTTTTTATAGTTTTACTTCGTTATCTTTATTCAATAGCTGAGTTTTGCATGAAAAAGAAGTAACTATTACTTCTTTTAATAAAGTAACTATTATAATCTAAACATTCAAATCAAAAGTCAAACTCTAAAATCAAACACTTCGCTTACAGTTATAAATATCTAATTTAAATTCTAAATTTATTCAATAAATATATATTCTTTTTCTTATTACCAAACTTAAAACTTCCCTTTTCTACCTAAATTCTTACCACAAAATGAAAAAACAAAAGTAATAAAAATCTAAAACCTTGATCCTTTAAACCCTATATTTTTTTCTCAACTCTCCTCTTGTTTTTTTTTATATTTAAAAATACATCCCTATCCACCAAGACACAAAAACTATTCCCTTCCCCTTTAAACCAAACACTTCTTCAACTTTCATACACTTCATAATCCTTACCCTTTTCCATTCTGTTTCCACACGATTTGTCACATCATAATCTTCCTTCTGCGTTTGTTTTCATTCCACGCGTAACAGCATTATCCACAGTAACATCATCATGTTCACTTTTGTTCTCATATAAGCTTCATCCTCTATTTTTCGGTACACGGCTTTCTTTAAATTCACTTTATCTTTCTTACCTGTAACACTTGCTAATAAATTTCCAAGTCCTGCTATATTTGTTTCTTGTTTTTCACATTTAAACGTTACGTGACATTGTGTTTCTGTTTTTTTTTTTCTCGTATAGCTTACATAGCCCATTGCTTCCACTCATATTCATCTTTACTTCTGACTCCTCCGTGGATACCAAATCATGCATAAAGGAAAACATGAGTTCTTTAACTTTTGGCAGCAACAGGCAAATTTCTAGTTGCATGAAACTTTTGTAGACCTCTTCTTAACTATAAATAACATTTTCACTGATATTTAGTAAAGGAAGCTGTTTCTTATTTTTCATAAAATTCCTGAAGCCTTTCTTTGTAATTTTTTTTAATTTATCTCAAGCGATATTCCTAATTTTTCTGTTTCATTAATTACTTCGAATGTTTGATTAAATTTCGGTGGATGTTTCTTTTCTTTTCTTTTCCATGTTTCTTACCAACCTCTTGTTGGTGATTCTTTTTTCCTTATAATTTGTTCTAGCATTGTCCTGATGAAAAGTTCTTTCATCTTATATTCTACAGGTATAATATGAATACCTCCATGATTTCTATGTATATACATATCTTTATATTTTCTGTTTTCAATTTAGATAGAAGTTTTTCATTTATATATACTGGTTAATTTCACTCACAATTTACTTTAGATGTGCCTTTTTGGGCTGCGAAACAAAGGACAGATAACATAAAACATGGCAAGCATAAGGCATTCACATACTGGGCGTTCTGGTGAACAGTCAAACCTCTTCCATATCCTTGTCTAAGGGCATTTTGAATTTTGATATCGTATTCGCCCAGTAACAATTTCCGTTCGAGTTCCAACTTCTTTGAAATAACACGTCCAATATTTTAATTTTTTCTTTCTTGGGATTCACTCGTACCCCTCTTTTACTTCGTCTCCGATTGATAGCATTTCACATTTATTTCTGTTGAGCTGTACCTTGAAGATTACTACCACTCATATTCATCTTTACTTTTGACTCTTCCGTGGGTACCAAATCATGCATAAAGAAAAACATGAGTTCTATAACTTTTGGCAGCAACAGGCAAATTTCTAGTAGTGTGAAACTTTTGTCAACCTCTTCTTCACTATAACTAACATTTTCATTGATATTTAGTAAAGGAAGCTGTTTCTTTTTTTCATAATATTCCTTAAGCCTTTCTTCGTCATTTTTTAAATGTATCTCAAGCGATATTCCTAATTTTTCTATTTCGTAAATTTCTTCGAATGTTTGACTAAATTTCGGTGGGTATTTCTTTTCTTTTCTTTTCCGTGTTTCATACCAACCTCTTGTTGGTGATTCTTTTTTCTTATAATTTGTTCCAGCATTGTCCTAATAAAAAGTTTTTTCATCTTATATTCTACATGTATGACCTGAATACCTCCATGATTTCTACATATATACATATTTCCATATTTTCTGTTTTCAATTTAGGTGGAAGTTTTTTATTCATATATACTGGCTAATTTCACTCACAATTTGCTTTAGATGTGTCTTTTTGGGTTGGAAAACAAAGGACAGATGCCATAAAATATGGCAAGCATAAGGCATTCACATACTGGGTGCTCTGGAGAACAGTCAAACCTCTTCCATATCCTTGTCTAAGGGCACTTTGAATTTTGATATCGTATTTATCCAGTAACAATTTTCATTGGGTTCCAACTTCTTTGAAAATAACATGTCCTATATTTTAATGTTTATTTTCTTGGGATTTCCTCATGCCCCTCTTTACTTCGTCTCCCATTGATAGCATTTCACACTTATTTCTGCTGAGCTACACCTTGAAGATGTCACAATGTTCATCTATGCATTGAACGGCCACTTCTAAATTTTCTTCCGTTTCCGTGTACGTTGTCTGATCATACACAAAACAATTCAACTTCATGGCCAAATCTTCTAATATAATGTCATTTATTTCTTTTTCTAGACATTTTAGTAACGCATCAAAATACAGTTCAAAGAGTAACAGACCCAGCAAGTATGCTTGGAGCACTTCAGTTTCTGCTTCAAATTCTCCGGTGACACCAAACAAATTACTTGTAAAAAAAATTTCAGTTATACTATTTATCCATTTTATGAATGTCTCGTGGAGACCGTAGTAATTCATGATTCATTCTAGGATTTTTTTCTTATATTATCAAAAGTCTTCTTAATATCATAACTCGTTATCCTGTACTTTATTTTTTTTTACTCCCTGCTTGTATTAATATATCTCTTATAATAGCCCATACATCTGCTGTTTTCCCGTTTTCTAGTCCTCCTCTTTAGTGTACACTTAGTAGCGATGGTAGGACCTTTTTTCGACGGTTTCCTAATGCTTTAGATATAATTCTGTCTCCGTTACCAGTATAGCTTTCTTTATTTCTTCCTTTGTCAATTTAGCAGTTATTATATCATTTTCTTCCTTTTTCACTTGTTTATATTCAATCTTCCTTAAGAATTCTCCCACTCTCTCTTTTTCTTCTCCAGTCTCTCTTGTAAATACATTCTTCTATTTTCTCAGTTATTTCCGTATTTTTCTTTTTAACTCTTTTAAGATTATTTTTCTTTTTGCTTCCTTTTTCTTTTTTCAAATATTTGTTGTTTTTATTTGTTTATTCTTTATCTGGTTCTCAAGTTTCTGCTTTCTTTTGTTCTATTTCTCTTATTTCTAGTAGATACTCGAAATATTCCTTGAATTTTTCCCTTCATTTATATCTCTTTTTATATCTCATAAACCATTCCATAAAGAAAATTCAAACACTTATTGCCAGTTTTTGATAAATCTTTTAAAATTGTATTTACCTTTTGCGTCATTCTGGACTTCATCCACTGTTTCCAGTATTCGGGTAGAAACTTGGTATCTTTTTCCTTCATCGATTTTAGTATATTCCCTATCTTTGTCTTACATTCATCACTTCTTAGGACTGCAGTATTCATTTTTTATGTAGATTTCTTTCTTCTTCCTTGCATTTTTTCATTTTTGTTTGTCACTAATAGTGTGTTGAGGTCCGTAAAAGACACTATCTAGTGTTCTATGTTTGCTATACATTATATCAGTGCTTTTGATGCATAATCTCTGTCAAATCTTGCTCCACCTCCATCTTTTCCTAGCTAGTTTGTTTTTGTAAGGCTATTTATCTTCTTAAATTTCTCCCAGACATCCGCTAGTTCCAGCCAATTTATTAGCTCAACCAATGACCTGGAAATATTCTCTTCTCGGGCTGTGGCATCTTTCTAATATCCAAGTAATAAAATATCCAATAAAAATATTCAAGTAATAAAATATCAAGTAATATCAGTTTATCAGTATTTTTGGGGATAAATAATGCACTGTCTTGCTGGAAAAAATTGCTCTCTGTTTTTCTTGTTTTTGGATCTGAGTGGCGCATAAACATTCAGATATGTTTTTCTATTTATCAAGCAACTGATCATTCTTCCTTCTTTGTTGATTCTGACATTTTTTGGCTCAAACTGAGGTTTATATACAACAGCTAGATTACCGCTGCCAATAAAAGTGTTTGTTACGTATTTGTATTCGGGTTCTACGCTGTTTTAATTATCCTATCGCTCTATTGTATAAAAACTAAATCTATACTTTCTGTCATCAGAAATTCTCTTAAAAGCTGATGTCTCTTTCCTTGCTTCAGTCCATTTACCTTTAAACTTTTAATTTTTTTGATCCAATTCTAATCTCGTTTCATTTTCCTCCCCCATACCAGTTCTCCCTTCTTTGTTTTCTTTTCCTGAACTACTAGGTAATGTTGACATATTTATTTCTACTTCTACCATGTTCACCAATGTATTATCCACGTACTCTTCCATCGTCTGCTATTCAGCTATTCAGGTTTAATTTTATTCCGTATAGCTTCCATATTTTGATGCAGTTCAGCATTCCAGATTCTTCCTCTTTTTCGTCTTTTTTCTTAAACTGTCTGTTTTTATTTCTGCTCATCCCCCTTGTTTTGATTTCTGGTGTAGATTGGCTACGAGGCCGCATATATGTGTTCTCTTCTTCTTTTTCACTATCTTCAGCATTTTCCATTTAGTAAGCTGTCTTCCTTATAGGTTTTTTCCTTATTTCTTTCTTAGCAGCCTCTTTATTTTCTGTTTCAGTTTTTTGTTTCTTTTCTAGCTATTTTCTCATTTTCTGTAATTCTTGCTCTACTCTTCGTTCAATTTTTCTCTCCTCTTTGCTTGAGGATTTGTCCGTATTTGAATCTTTTCACTGGACTTCTTTCGTCAAGGATGAAAATGAGACATAATCATCAAGTTCTACTATCTCCCGTTCTTTTCGTTGATTTGTGACTGGTCTTGATGGAAATAGAGAGCAGTCCGCCGCCATATGTTCTTCTTGGTTGCACCTGATGTGCATTCTTATCAGTCCATTCTACCATACTCGCAATTGTAGTCCATCCGCAAACACGTAAGGTGGAGTGTTCTAAGCTATTTTCATTTTCACTGTAAATCTTGCTTTTGACGTTTTTATATATTCATCTCGCTAGTAAACATCCCTTCTACACTGTAACCGTGTCATACCCAGTCAATGTTTTTTGCACTATTGACCCTTCCACCTCAAATTAAACAAATGAAACTAATTACCAGATTAATTACTTTTACTTAATCCTTCCAGTACTTAACTGTGTGCTACCTACCAGTCCACACAGTTGTATCAGATTCAAATAACTCTTTCCCTCTCTTCTCTATCCCTTATCTCAACACTCTCTACACGCTACCTACTGGTACAAGCTAATCTACAAAATATATACTGTTCACTTTAGACTCTAGGCGTCTTCTTTTTCCAAACATGAAACACATTTGATACCGCGTCAAAAGATTCTGAGCCGTGTCGTCACAGCCTAGTTCAGTTGCTAATCGGCAAAAAAACAGGTTTTTCAATGGGCATACCGTGATGTGTACATCAGAATCACGCATGCGCGCGAAGGCGGAGTATGGATCTAGTGTGGTTTTAAATCTCTTTCACATTTTTTAAAAGAGAGTATAACCTTTGTCGATACTGTATATTCTCTCTACTGTGATACTATTCGATGACGTTCCATATTCCCACCTAATATCTACTTATCCTAAATAACTTACTCCCCCTACTAATCCTTATTAAACCTATCCTAAATAACTTATTCTATTATTAAATAATGTCTCTTTTTACCTTCTATTCTTAAAACTAACCACAACCACTGGATATACTTTGGTGTAAGTCTAGGGTTAGTCCACTACATAAGAAAACATATTAAGAAAACAATTCTTACTTCATAATATGCAGAATAATCCTAGTTAACATATTTTGCAATGGGAGAACCTTTATCTTCACTATTTTCCTTGTATTAATTAAAAAAGAAAATTTCCGAAAAATAAGTTTTTGAAAGAAAAGTTAAGGCCATTTTAAACTTAAGGTCAGCAGATACAAATACCTGCTAAAATTAAATTTCAAAACAACCAGAAATTACTATTAAAGAATTAATGAAATCCAAAACCAACAGAAATTAAATAAACAATCGTAGATAAAAATACAAAAAGTGATAAAAGAAATGAATAAGTAGATCTTAAAGCAAGTAATGCTTAAATGGAATATAAAAATAAAGCTTAAAACGAAAAAAAATTTTGCTATTGAATTAAAAATGAAACTTAAAACGAAAAAAAATTAAATAAAAAATCAATGCAAACAAACATATAATAGAAATTAATGTAAATGAATTAATTTACATTAATATCTATTGTATGTTTGTTTGAATTGATAGTTCATATAATTTCTGTTCATTTTAAGTTTAATTTATACTTCAATAGCAAAATATTTTTTTGGTTTTAAGCTTGATTTTCATATTCAATCTAACCATTACTCGCTTTAAGATCTATTTATTCATTTATATCATTACTTGTTGTATGTTATTTGTTATGATTGTTTATTTAGTTTCTGTTCCTTTTGAGTTTCATTCATTCTTTATTAGTAATTTCAGGTCATTTTGAGTTTGAATTTTAACACGTATTTGTATCTGCTGAGCTTAAGTTTAAAATGGCCTTTACTTTTCTTTCAAAAACTTATTTTTTCAGAAGTTTTTTTTTTAATTTAATCTTTTTTTCGTTTTTGATTGCAAAAAGTTTCAAGTTTTTAAAAATTTCTTGTTTCAAAATCAAGCTATTCTAAAAAAAAATTAAATGTTCATCAAAGTATCAAAACTGGTATCAAAGTCACAATATCAAAGTGAAAAAATAGGCTTGTGTCAAACTCGGAGTTTTTATTATCTGATCTTTGAACTATTTTATTAGAATGGCTATCTTAAAGTATTTATCGGATGGGTTTGGGGAAAAAAGGCGTGGGGTGAGCTAATTGCCCTTAGATCTCTTTTGACTCTTTAAAAGTGAACCAAAACTTTTAATTTTCAATCAAAAGAGCCCTCTCTGAAGTTTATACAAGCATCCCTTCTATAAGAACCATATATACCCCCAGAGTCTAACTTACAACTCCTGTCCCTGAGTCCTGGGAGGTTGTGTCCACCCGGAGTTTTAATATCTGATGTTTGAACTATTTTTAACAAAATAGTCACCTTAACTTTTTATCGGATGGGTTTATCCATCCGATAAACCCAAAGGTGTGGAAACAGGGAGGGGCTAGTTGCCCTCTGATCTTTTTTTTTACTCTGAGAAAATGAACTAGAACTTTTAATTTCCATTCAAATGAGCCCTCTTTGAAGTTTATACAAGCATCCCCTTCATAAGAACCATATACAGCCCCAGAACATAGCTTAAAATGGCTGCCCCCGAGTCCTGGGGGGTTGTGTCGACACCGGAGTTTTTGTTATCTGACCATTGAACTATTTTAAAAAAAATGGCTATCTCAAAATTTGTATCGGATGGGCTTAGGGAAAAAGGGGGTGGGGCTAGGGACCCTGTGATCTCTTTCGAATCTTAAAAAGTGAACTAGAGCTTTCAATTTTTATTCGAATCTACCCTCTCTGAAGTTTATGCGAGCATCCCTTCCATAAGAACCATATATGCCCCCAGGGCTTAACTTGCAACGTCTGTCCCCGGGCCCTGGGTGGTTGCGTCGACACCGGAGTTTTTTTTTATCTGACCTTTGAAATATTTTTAACAAAATGGCTGCCTCAAAATTTTTATAGGATGCTTTTGGGGGAAAAGGGGCGTGGGGAGATAGTTGCCCTCTGATCTCTTTTGACCTCTTAAAACTGAACAAGGACTTTCAATTTCCAATCAAATGAGCCAACTCTGAAATTTATACAAGCATCCCCTACACAACAGCTATATATGCCTCCAGGCATAACTTACAACGCCTACCCCGGGCCCTGAAGGAATGTGTCGAACCCAGAATTTTGTTATATGATCTTTGAACTATTTTGAAAAAATGGCTCTCTCAAAGTTCTTATCGGATGGGTTTGGGGAAAATAGGGCATGGAGAGGGGGGGGGGCTAGTTGCCCTCCAATCTTTTTTGACTCTTAAAAAGTGAACAAGAGCTTTAAATTTCAAATCATATGAGCCCCCCCGAAGTTTACACGAGCATCCTTTCCATAAGAACCATATATGCCCCAAGAGCATTACTTATAACGCCTGCCTCCTGGTCCTGGGGAGTTGTGTCAATCCCTGAGTTTTCATTGTATGATCTTTGAACTATTTTTGAAAAATGGCTTTCTCAAACTTCTTATCGGATGGGTTTGAGGAAAAAAGGGTATGGAGGGGGGAGGTTAGTTGCCCTCCGATGTCTTTTGACTCTTTAAAAGTGAACTCGAACTTTCAATTTCCATTCAAATGAGCCCTCTCCGAATTTTATACGAGCATACCTTTCATAAGAACCATATACGCCCCCTGAGCAATACTTACAACGCCTGCCCTGTGCCCTGGGGAGTTGTGTCGACACATGAGTGTTTCTTATCTGACATTTGAACTACCTTTAACGAAATGGCCATACATAAAGGAGTTTTTGCTATATGATCTTTGAACTATTTTTAACAAAATGGCTACCTCAATTTTTTTTATCAGATGTGTTTTGAAAAATGGCTTGGGGTGGGGGGCTAGTTACCCTCTCATCATTTTAAAAAAATTTGGCAAAATTTTCAAAATTTCAAAATTTGTAGTGAATGCGTTGGGGGGGAAATGGTGTTGGGAGAGCTAGTTGCCCTTAAATCTCTTTTTACCCTTAAAAAGTGAACTAGAACTTTCGATTTCCAATCAAATGAGCCCTCTTTGAATTTTATACCAGCATCTCTTCCATAAGAACTGTATATGCCCCCAGAGCATTACTTACAGCGCCTGCCACCGGCCTGTGGGAGGTTGTATCAACCCCGGAGTTTTAATTGTATGATCTTTGAACCATTTTTGCTATCTCAAAAATCTTATCAGATGGGTTTAAGGAAAAAATGGGCATGCAGGGGGAGGGATGGGCTAGGTGCCCTCCGATATGTTTTGACTCTTTAAAAGTGAACTATAACTTTCAATTTCCAATAAAATGAGCCCTCTCCGAAGTTTATACGAGCATATCTTCCGTAAGAACCGTATATGCTCCCAGAGCAATACTTACAACACCTGCCCCGGGCCCTGGGGGGTTGCGTTGACACAGGAGTTTTTCTTATCTGACCTTTGGACAATTTTTAGAAAAATTGCCATTCTTAAAGTAGTTTTTTTATATGATCTTTGAACTATTTTTAACAAAATGGCTACCTCAAACTTTTTATAAGATTTATTTGGAGGAAAAGGGCTTGGGGGGACTAGTTGACCTCCGATCATTTTGGAATCTTAAAAAGGGTACTAGAACTCTCGATTTCCAATCGAATGAGTCCCCTTTGAAGTTTATACGACGACCTCTTCTATATGAAGTGCCCCTGGGAAAAATAATTGAAATATGTGGTGAGGCTAGCTGCCCTCCGATCGCTTTTGACTCTTAAAAAGTGAATTACAACTTTCAATTTCCAGTCAAACGAGCCCTCTCTTAAGTTTATATGAGCATCCCTTCCATAACAACCATATATGCCCCCAGGGCATAACTTGCAACGCCTACCCCCGGACCCTGATGGGCTGTGTCAACGCCGGAGTTTTTCTTATCTGAACTTTGAACTATTTTAAACAAAATGTCTATCTCAAAATTTTTATCTGATGCATTTAGGACGTGGGGGGGGGGCTAGTTACCCTACGATCTTTTTGACTCTTAAAAAGTGAACAAGAACTTTCAATTTCCAATCAAATGAGCCCTCTCCGAAGTTTTTATGAACATTCCTTCCATAAGAACTATACATGCTCCCAGAGCATTACTCACAACGCCTGCCTCCGAGCCCTGGGGGTTGCGTCGACACGGGAGTTTTTTTTATCGTACCTTTGAACTATTTTTAATGAAATAGCTATTTTTAAAATTGTATCGGATAGACTTGGGGAAAAAATGGTGTGTTGGGGGGGGGGTTTCTAATTGCCCTCGGAAATCTTTTGACTCTTAAAAAGTGAACTAGAACTTTCAATTTCCAATCCAATGAGGTCTCTCTGAAGCTTATACGAGCATCCCTTTCATAAGAACCAAATACGCCCCCATGGCAACACTTACAACGCCTTCCCCCCGGACCCTGGGGGGCTGTGTTGACATAGGAGTTTTTGTTATCTAATTTTTAAACAGTTTTAAACAAAAACTGGCTATCTCAAAATGTGTAGGGAATGGATTTGGGGAAAAAAGAGCGTGGGGCTAGTTGCCCTTAAATCTCTTTTGACTCTTAACAACTGAACTAAAACTTTCAATTTCCAATCAAATAAGCCTTCTTTGAAGTTTATACAAGCATCCCTTCCATAAGAACCTTATATGCACCCAGGGCATAATCTACAACGCCTGCCCAGGGGCCCTGGGGGGTTGTGTCGACACCGGAGTTTCTATTATATGATCTTTGAACTATTTTTAATAAGAAAGCTATCTAAAAATTCTATCGGATGCATTTGGGAAAAAAGGGCGTGGGGGGGGCTGGTTACCCTCCCATACCTTTTGACACTTAAAAAGAGAACTAGAACTTTCAATTTCTAATCAAGTTAGCCCTCTCTGAAGTTTATACGAGCATTCCTTCCATAAGAACTATATTTGCCCACACGGTATAAATTATAACCCTTGCCCTGAAGACTGAAGGGGGAGTGTCCTGCTCAAAGATATAATTTCTGGAACTTTCAACTACGTTGAACAAAATAGCTATCTTAAAATTTCGATTGGATGTGGTTGGGGAAATGGTGGGCTTGGAAGAGGTGTTAGTTGCCTTCCAATAACTTTTGACTATTAAAAAGGACACTGGCCAGTTCAATTTCCGATCGAATGAGTCCTTTTTGAAGTTTCTTTGAGATAGCCATTTTGTTCGGCGTAGTTGATTTCTAGATATAAATTATGTTTTTGAGGAGGACCCTCCCCCACAGCCCTCAGGGCAAGGGTTGTAATTTATGCCCGGGGAGATATAAGATTTTTATAGAAAGCATTGTCGTAGAAACTTCAAAAAAGGCTCATTCGATTGGAAATTCAAAGGGCTAGTGCCCTTTTTAATAGTCGAAAGTGATTGGAGGGCAACTAACCAACATTTTCCTCAAACACACACAATCAAAATATTTAGATAGTCATTTTGTTCAACATATTTGAAAGCTTCGGAAATTACGTCTTTGAGGATGACACCCCCCACAATCCTCAGGGCAAGGGTTGTAAGCTAATGATAGCTGATAGCTGAAAGTAATTGGAGGCAACTAAACCCCCTCTCACGCCCACCATTTTCCCAAACAGATACAATCAAAATTTTGAGATAGCAATATTTTCAACGTCGTTTAAAGGTCTGGAAATTGTGTCTGTGAGGATGACAACCCCACACAGCCCTCGAGACAAGGGCTGTAAGATATACCCTGGGGGCATATGTGGTTCTAGTAGAAAGCGTTGTCGTAAAACTTCAAAAGGGGCTCATTTGATTGAAAATTGAAAGGGCTAGTGCCCTTTTTAATAATTGAAAGTAATTGAAAGGCATCTAACCCCCCTCTCACGCCCGCCATTTCCCCAAACACATCCAATCAAATTTTGAGATATTAATTTTGTTCAACGTAGTTAAAAGTTTTGGAAATTACATCTTTTAGGTTGATAACCCCCTCAGAGACCTCAGGGCAAGGGTATACCCTGGGAGAATATAAGGTTCTTATAGAAAGTATTGTCTTAGAAACTTCAAAAAGGGTTGTTTTGATTGTAAATAGAAAAGGCTATTGCCCTTTTTAATAGTCGAAAGTCAATGGAGAGCAACTATCTCCCCTTTCAGGCCCACCATTTCCCTTAACACATTCAATTAAAATTTTAAGATATCGATTTTGTTTAATGTAGTTGACAGTTCTAGAAATTATGATTTTGAGGATGACAAACCCCCCAACCCCCTCAGGGCAAGGGTTGTAAGTTATGCCAAGGGGGCAAATAAAGTTTTTATAGAAAGTGTTTTCTTAGAGACTTCAAAAAGGGCTCTTTCGATGGGAAATTGAGAGGGCTATTGCCCTTTTTAATATTCAAAAGTAATCAGAGGGAGAATTGCCCCCCCCCCCCTCAACGCCCATAAATTTCCCCAAACATTTCCAATCAAAATTTCGATATGGCCATTTTGTTCAATGAAGTATTAAGCATATCAGAAAAGTATGAAAATTGTGTATTTTAGGATAACAAATCCCCCAGCCTTCAGAGCAAGGGTTGTAAGTTGTTCCCTGGGGGTATATAGGGTTTTGATAGAAATTTTGGTAATATAAACTTCAAAGGGGGCTCATTGGATTAGCAATCAGACGCTCTAGTGCTCTTTTTAAGAGCTAAAGTGATCAGAAGGCAGCTGCCCTCTCACCCTACACACATGTCATTTTGTCCTGAAATGCGTCTAATAGAAATTTTGAGATAGTCATTCTATTCAAAATAGTCTAAATATCATATATAAAGGCCATTGGGGTAGAAACAAACCCAAGAGATTAGGGGCAAGGGTTGTAAGTTATGCCCAGGGGGTATTTAAGGTTTTAATGGAAGTGATGGTTGTTTAACTTTAGAAGAGGCTCAGTGTTTCTCCCTGAAAAAGACTATGTCAATATAAAACGAACAGAAATTATTCAAAAAAATTTTTTGCACAAAACAAATTTAAAAAAAAGTAAAGATCTCCACTAAACCAAAAATGAACATAAATAGAATCAAATAATCTACCAAGCATACAACTACCCCAAATCAGTATCAATAGATAAATGAAACCCAAAACAAACAGAAATTAACATAAGTCGAACTCAAAACGAGCAGAAATTAATATGAGTAGGGTTCTAAACTCCAAGCATTTTAAAAGCCAGAATATAATTTGTACTTTACTGAAAAAAAATCTGCATTGTCAGTTTAATATACATATGCTGATATTTATTCCTTAAAATCTTAATTGATTTTTGATTTCTTAAAGTTAGAAAAGTGAAAACATTCAAAAGAATTTTTCAGTAAAGTACAAATTCTGGCTTTTAGAAACCTTGGGACTTAGAACCCTACTCATATTAATTTCTGCTCGTTTTGTGTTTGACTTATTTTAATTTGTATTTGTTATGGGTTTCATTTATTTGTTGATACTGATTTGTGGTAGTTGTATGCTTGGTAGATTATTTGATTCTATTTATGTTCATTTTTGGTTTATTGGAGTTCTTTACTTTTTTTTGAAAAACTTGTTTTGTGCAAAAAGTTTTCTTTTATTAATAGCAATAAAACATAGGAGCCGTATGGCCTTTACTAAAAGCAACACTAAAGTGTTGCCTCTGTTTTTCAGTTATTCTATGACATTTTTAAATACTTCTGCCTATTCTCTAAGTCTTGAAAATCGGTTATGAACGAACACCCGAGTGTCATCTAAGTAATCTAACCTAACTTGACCTAACATAACTTAACCTAGTTTATCAGTATTTGGTTATGAATATGTTTTGGTAGATGGCACGGATGGTATTTAACTACGAATATAGATCATTTGAAAACGGAAAATGCAGTCCAATTCATGTTATCTTTTTAGAATTGGGTTAAAAAAAATTGTTCAACAGTGAAAGAAGTGAATATAGGGGAGGTCCCACCTCCCCTTGAAAAATATGTTAAAAATATGTTCAGCATTTTATGAAGTGAGAACTATTTTCATAGCGTTTCCTTATGTAGTGGACTTACCCTAGACTTACATCAATACTTTTTAACTTTTTCAATCTATATAATTTTATTTTCGCTACAGAACTTAAAGTCTTATTATCTTAAAAAAAAAGTCTCATTAAAAAAAGAATACAAAGAAAACAAACTTATTAATGCTAAACTTTAAAATTTTTCAGGCCTTATACCGTGATTAGACAGACCAATCATTCGTCAAAAATTGACGAGTCGGTGACAAAGAAAATAGTCTTGTTTAAACAATCGGCTGTTTTTCTTCAAAAGAAAAAGTTAAGCTGCTCGTCGATTATGAAGGAATCGGTTGTTTGAAGAGTAAAAATTTGAAATGTCAGATCACATGAACAAGATTACTGACATATTCACTGTTATTCAGGGGTAAAGGCTTTTCAATGACCCAGCAGATATTCAGTACGAAAAGACAAAAAAGAAGGATAAATTTTGAAATATTTTACTGTGGAATCCTCAAAAAGCGCTTTGCGATCTAAATCAAAAGCTACTAGCCCAAGAAAATCCCCTTCATTTTAAAAAAAAGGGAGAAACGCCCCCAAAATTTTTTACCAAAAGAAAGATCAAGGAGACGTGTTCCCTTTTTTTTGGGGGGGGGGGTAATGGGTAATTGCATCGATATTTTTCCAGAAGTAATCAGTTCAAGAATTTGAAATAGCCATTTGATTCAGCATAGCTGAAAGGTCCAATAACTATGCAATTGGAGATAACCTAACCCCTGTACTACCTGGGGAAAAGGCTGTAAGTTATTCAATTCACCGATTATTCAAATAGAGTAGCTCTTATGCCTAAATATAGGCATATATATATATTTTTTTTTGGGGGGGGGGAGAATTTTCTGCAGGGGAATTTTCCTCGGGGAGAATATTCTTTTGAAAGGAAAGATTTCCTTAGTTTTACAGGAGAAATTCTTAAAGGGGTGAGGAAGAGGGGTTTTCTGGCAACGAAATAAAATAAAAATAAAATAAATAAGAAATAAAATAAAAAAAATCATATTTTTTTCAATTGGAAGTAAGGCGCAACACTAAATTTCAAAACGAACAGAAATGATTCTATATATGCTGACCCTTCCTCAGCCCTCGATCTTTTAAGCTAAAGTTTTGTTTTTTGTCACAGTTCTTTAAGAAAGACTGCTCAAGCACAAGAACCGCTGAATTTGACTGAGAATTAATTTTAAAGAACTTTAAAATTAGCATAAAAGACGAGGGTTAAGGAAGTGGCAGCATATGTAGAATAATTTCTGTTCGTTTTAAGATTTAATGTCGCATCTTGCTTTCAGTTGGAAACAATTGTTTTTTTATACTTAATCTAAATAAAAGTGCATATGTAGAAGCATAAAATCATTAATTTGACATTAAACGATTCCCCTTGAATTTTCAGTAGTCTACTAGTGCTGGCAGAAAAAAGGAAACATGGCTGCTACTGATGCAAAAAAGCAAGTGTCCTTTTTTTTCAAAATAGGCGCTATCAATCTCAAAAATAGGACGATTTTTGGCGATGATTTAATGGCATACTTTTTATTTCAGTCTGTGACGTTCGAGGGGTTTCAGGTTCTTTTCTAAATTCTAAGAAAATTGTTTTCATAGTTACACATTATTAATCGGTTGATAAATAATAACTATTTATTGGAATCAGCTTTTGTTAATAAGTGTTTTTCATTTGGTTGCTCTCTACTAGGCTGTAGCTTTTTCTGCAGCCTTGACTATGTTTAAAACCTAGAACAAGACTACCGAAAGGGTACGAGAAATAATGTCCAAGAATTATTACAAAATGAAGTAGAAAGTTTTCTCGGCAAATACACAGCCTGGCACATATGTTTAGCTGAATTTGAGAAAAAAAAATTTGCAGTTTTTGTTACGGCTGGGGGAGGGGATAAAATTGTATTCTAAAGCCAAAAGGGATGTTGAACTGGGAAAAGATTTGGATCCTCTGATGGAGCAGCTTGTTAATCAGTTTGTTGACAAATTGTAGCAGCACTCAGTTAAAAATTCTCCTTGTTCAGTATTACCTTTCAGTTCAATTTACAAAAGTTATGTTTGTATATTTAAGGAGGTTAATGTCAAGAGAACATGCAAGATTGCCATAAGGAAATTTATGAATTTGTGGAAACAGTATGCAGCTACTAGGAGAGTTGTGCAATTTGCAAAAAAAAATTCTTTGATTACCTTAAAAATATAACACTATGTTGATGCAAAGGAAATTAGCAAAAGCTTTTAAATCAAAGAGTTTATGATAAGAAAATGTAAGTAAGAAGCAACTTGGCCCAATAGTAGCAGAAACATATATGCTTGTATGCTTGATAGATGCTTGTTACATAGATGCTTGTATGATTTTTGATAAAAATAAATATATCAAAAGAACTTGCTTCTTCTGCTGATTTCAGATATATAGAACTTATTAAGCTAATCGTACTCATCAAAAATAACATTTGCGAAATCTAGGGAGGATGGGTAATACTGTCCATTATTACTCTTCTGTTCAATTTACAAAACTTATCTTTGTATATTTAAGGGGGTTATTGTCAATAGAACATACAAAATTGCCATAATAAAATTTATAAATTTGTGGAAAGGGCATGCGGCAACTAGGAGAGCAGAAGTTCTTAAATCAAAGAGTTGATATTTTAAGAAAATGTAAGTAAGAAGCACCTCAACCCAATAGTGACCGAAACTTTAAAAATTAATAAATAAATATATGAAAAGAATTAACTAATGAAAAGAATACATGATAAAATAAATAAATGACAAGAATTGGCTTCTTTTGCTGATTTCAAATATATAAAACCTATTAAGCTAAATGTTACTCATCAAAACTGATATTTGCAAAATCTAGGAGAGAAGGGAGGAAGTTTTGTGTTTTCCAATTATTTTTCGGTGACGTTACAAAAATATATATTTTATAAAATCTAGAGGAGGCAAATCTCGTTCTCCCAGTTGGTGCCCCTAATTCCTTTTTTTTTTTTTTTTTTTTTTTTTTTTTTTTTTTTTGAACGAGTGTTTTCAAGCCTGGGCCACTGTGATAGCTGCTTTCTCATTAGCAGTGGATTCAAAGATGTTCAGTATTCATTTTCTGACTTGTTTCATATTGGCCGAATATACCACCCCAATAATATCTATGAGTTTATTTTCTGTCAGTCTTAGACAAGGTTCGATCATGACAGGTTAAATAAGGTTATAAAAATCAGAAATGGGTTAGTAATTAGGTTAGAATCTCAGAAATACAAAATCTCAGAAATATATATATATATATATATATATATATATATATATATATATATATATATATATATATATATATATATATATATATATATATATATATATATATATATATATATATATATATATATATATATATATATATATATATATATATATATATATATATATATATATATATATATATATATATATATATATATATATATATATATATATATATATATATATATATATATATATATATATATATATATATATATATATATATATATATATATATATATATATAAGTTGTAGATACAACAATTTACTTCTTATTCTTTAAACAAAGTTATCTTACCGGACAGTAGGAAGGCTTACTGCCAAAATAAAAAGGAGAATTAACAGCTTCATTATTAAACTGAAACTGAATTGGAGAAATTCAGACTTTATCGGTTTCTATAACGGGTAACTAAAAAACGTGACAATTACAACAGAGTATCAAAAAAGAGTACTGTAACGGTACAATCTGCTTAATGGTTTTCCCCATTTGACCAGTTTGGCTAATTTTATAATATTTATTCCTCATTCAAGACCTTATTCTTGACTTTTCTATAGTTTTGGTGGGTTGGATTCTACTTTTATTTAAGTTTCCTTGTATTTAATTGTCCTGGAATGGAATTTTGCCAGGGTTGAATTTCCCTTGGTTAAAACTGCCGCAGTTTTACGCAAAACGACTATTTTTGTGCAATCCGCCAACTTTCCTTCATTTTTTTTCCTGCAAGTTTAAAGGGCATAACAATTCAACGGCTGTGTCAAAAAATTTCTATTGAGATGTTGAAAATTACATGGTCAAACCTTTTTTCTATACCAGACAATGGAAATAACTGAAAAAATTATAATTATTTGTAAGAATTCATCCATCATCTTAGAACAAAAGACATCATTACCATTCAAAGAAATATTTCATCCTCCAGATCTGGCAGGACATTTCAAGGAGAATGAACATATAAGGCACGACTTATAGTATTCATTAGGCATAGCTAGTCTAGGCTAATACAGGCTTTTGAATAATTTTTCAGGTTTTCTTGAACTCGAATTAGCCTATTCTTATTTCTACACAATTTAAATATTATATACCCTCTTTCGTTCTTCAGCGGTTGCAAAGTACTGTGTCTGTATGAAGATTTTTGCGATTTCCTGCATCTGTTATGCGTAAAACGTTCAACTGTTAAAAAAAAAAAAAAAAAAAAAAAAAAAAAAAAAAATGTCAGTTTGAGCGAGGGGTTTAGCAATGAAAAGAGTCTTGACTTGGGTAAAGTTTTCAGTCGATTTGAGTTTTATGTCTTTAAAGTTTACTGCGGGTCGAGTTTTAACAAGCTGCTTTTGCATGTGTTAAGATTTGTGTAATGGGATTTTCTACTTTCTATTTGAGTTCTATCAAAGAAGGTACTAGGGGGAGAGTCTAAAAATGGAGTTGATGTGGTAAAACAAGTTAGATTTCAGAGTAAATTTTGGCTTTATCCGGATTGCAGCTGTACCTAGCATCTTAGTAGAGACGATCATGTCTCATACTAGTAGAAATGACCCTATAACTCCGACGATTACCACGTGGTTTATGGTCCTAATATGGGCATACAGTCCCTAGGGGGGATGGATTTCTGAGAAATTGATTGCGTAATCAAAGTGTGTCAATGACCTCTTTTGTCTAGGTGTAATAACTCCGGGGCAAAGGTTGCACATGCGCATTCAATTATAACGGAAACAATGTTATTGATCTAGGTCACGAGGTGGAAGTGAATTTCCAATAACTTGATTGTGTAATCTATCGTGAATGTCAAGGTGTCCAGAAATAGGAAATAGCATTTGTTGTTGTTGTTGTTTCGGCCACGCTCTCAGCGAATGTTAAGAGTTTCCAAAATTAGAAAACAGTTAGATCACGTGTTTACTTCTCAGCCAATCAGAGGGCTTGCTTACATAACAATTTGACCTTGAGATTTCGTATATAACGGGCATGCATTGTGATTAAATTAACAGAAACTATTGTGACACAATGAATATAACAACTGACATAATTGATGAGCTTGAAGCATTGGCAACCTCAATTTACCATGTAAGTTCCGTTTTCATTTTTTATTTTCAAAATAAAATTATTTTCCGTGGTCGCCCTCCAGGATCTTCAGGTAAATCCCCTCTCCCCCCGACTCTAGTACAAACATCACTAGACAATCTTCATACTCGATAGAAAACATAAAAGGTGTTCTTTTTATTATCTAAACCTAACCCCCTCGCTCACTGTTTTTACAACCAAAATTCTCATAATAGACATAATTTTCTTTTCGTTAAATTTATGCAATTTTAAATGTTCTATATCCTGGCTAAACAAGAGCACTGACTTCCGTCAATTTTTAAACGATTATACCGTTCTGTTTTGACATAATGCTCTACGTGAGGTTAAGATTGGCTGTCACCCATTTACTATGTGTTTACGAACGCGGCGGCCAAGTCATAGGAACAGTTTTTCCGGCAAAACTAAAACACTTTGAGACACTTGCAATAATTAAGCACAGACACAATGCTCTATTTTGGAGAAGTTCTGACGGATTATTTTGAAGCTTTCTTTTGATAAAGTTTCCCTTATATTCCCAGGAGGGGAGCGTGAATCCCGGATTTTTGTTGGGGAGGGGGCTAGCACTTTTAATAGTGGCAAAATAGAAATGAAAGATTGTTTTTACCATAATTGTTTTCAACTTCAGTGTCTAACCATTTCTCTTCGAAATTTTAGTGATTTTAGCTATAACATTTGAATAAAAAGGCAGTAAGATATATTCCTTATTGATATGCGTTTCGCTTGAATAAATCGCAAGATTAACTCAATGAGAGGGTAGACCTAGGGTGGGTTAATTTTCCTAAATTTAGGGGGAGAGAGTCAATTTGAATCCAGGATTTTTGTTGGGGAGGGGGTTAGCACTTTTAATAGTGACAAAATAGAAATGAAAAGATAATTGTTTTTGACTTTAGTGTCTAACCATTTCTCTTCGAAATTTTAGTGATTTTAGCTATAACATTTGAATAAAAAGGCAGTAAGATATATTCTTTATTGATATGCCTTTCGCTTGAATAAATCGCAAGATTAACTCAATGAGAGGGTAGACCTAGGGCGGATTAATTTTCCTAAATTTAGGGGGGTAGACAAAATTATGGTTAGTGGGGGTACTAATTTTTATTCTGTAAAAAAGGGAGAAATTATTTATCATACTAAATTTTTTCTCTTCTTTAAGGCAAATTGTGAAGAATGTGCCCCACCTCCGAGTAAGAAAGCAAGAGATGGTGAGACAGCCCCTGTAAGAGCATCAGTTATACAATATGGTCTTCGGCCAAAACCCCCCAGCTCCACGCTGCCTGACCCAATTCAGCCTCTCAGAAAACCAAAAACAGAGTGGGTGGATAGCTACAATGTCGAAGCCCCACCTACGCAAGATTGTGAGCTTGCCTCTCATCATGCTTTTTCAAGGGTATCAGGAGCTGCCCCGGCTGCACAGCCCTGTGACATTGCTGGCTCAGCTGCACAAGAAATTAACGTTGCCCCGTCCGCCATCGAACACACGTTACCTGGACCATCCGGCACCCAAGTGCAGCCAGGATTTGCAAATGGTAGCATTTTTTCCTCAAACTATCTTATATATATATATAAATCTATTTCTTCCAATGTTTTTTCCTTTCACTATTTTTCAACACTGTATAAAAGTGTATCTCAGCGGGATATTAAAATATTAACCCCTCGCCCCCAACCATTGTTTTCTCTGCTCCCCCTCCCTCGGAGATATCTAAATATAATGTAATTTTTTGCAAAGAAACCGCTCTTTTTTTCTAATCTTTGATATTTTCTCTGTTGCTATCGCTTCGATATCTCATAAGCGAATATTTTTAGGTAATTTTCTAGTTTTTACTGCAATCTCTCACCACTATGAAACTCAAAATGCTATTTTTCACAATTGAATATTATCTTGTTTTAATCTTTGACTTAAAGCTCCGCACAGGCACATACATAGATCTGTTTCACCACTTTTCCTGACGTGTCCTATCATTAACGGTTAGGCCGCCAAGTCTAGGACTTTAATGCTTTTAAGTAATTCTGTGTTTATTTCTGAAAATAGCGGAATTGTTTGCAAAATTAGCGTTAGATATTTAGGAAATTGGAATTCTATGTAAGAGCGAAACAAGTTATATTCCCAAAAATAATAATTGCTATTTATGACATTGCTGAAAAGGGGGGGGGCATAGTTGCCCTCGAATCTTTTTGGTCACTTAAAAAGTGCAGTCAATTACTGCTAATGCTCACCGCCTTTGAAACTCTGTGAATGCTATTCCGGTCACAATTGAATATTCCATAGTTTTAAGAGAAGAAGGAACTGAGAGAGATTATTCCCATTTATCTATCTGGCACATATCGGCGTTATAATTTGCACTGAATATTTTTAAAATAGCTTACAACTTGCCGCCATGATTTTAGCGAGTGGAAACCAAGTTAACGGATCCCGGCATTTAATTGTTGCATTTTCCTAGCTGTTGAAGTTCAGTCTTGGAAATCGGAACATACGAGCGGCTTACAAATAATCTAAGCTCATTTGGAGTCCTAGACAACCTGTACGGGAAGTAGGCGAAACGACTTATGCCGTCTAACAATACGGTTTTTTAGGACATTATGTAAACGGTTGGGACCACTACGGCTCCCGGGAAGTGCTGGTGGGCTTGAGAAGCGCCGGGGGAAGCGCCGGGGGAAGCGCCGGTGGGCCCGAGAAGCGCCGCGGGAAGCACTGCGGGAAAGCGCCGCTAAGACCGGCTCGGAGTGGGGGAGCATTAAATAGTGGAAATTTGGTGGGGTTGTTTGAGCAAAATCAAAATTTTGTTCTATGAAAAACGTTTTAGATTTTCGTTAAGTAGAATATCGATAGAGTAAACCAAATGTATTAAGCGTGTTTTAAGCAATAATAATCCAGATTTTAAAAACAGTAGGGATGATTTGAACACTTTGAAAATAAGCTATTTTTTTCATTTATAGATTGGAGTATTGGTCCCTTATTCATTATCCCCATCGTCATCAGTTGGAGGAGAGGAGCTCTCCAACAACAATTGAACATGGGACGGTATCATTAACAATATTCCAGATAATATTGATGAGTTTATAGATGATTTTTTAAATGTAGATTATAGCGCAGTTGGACAGGGGGACTTGAGCCAAAATACACTACAGCTTTTGGAGGATTTTACAAACGAATTAACTGGGAACCCTCCTCCTCTATCCCCCACTGATTACCTACTTCCAATTCAAACAACTGAAGTGGAGCATAACCCAAATATTGTTGAACAACTTAAGGGAGGGAAGGGGATAATATACAAGAGAGGGAGGGGGGTACAACTTTCCCCGATTTTCAATTGTCCAACACAATTTTAAATGCAATAGTTGTTTACACTACGACTTTTGGGGATCCTTTTAATTCTCTAATGGGGGGAAAATTTGTTTTTGACCCCGTAGAAATTGTGCATGCCTATGTAGATAAAATTCGTGCGCTACTGGAGAACCAAATTCAATTGTGGGGGAGGGATTCAACTAAGGTTTCTATTGTTTTAAAGGTGTTCTATTTAAATGAGTGGAAAAGCGAAGTTTATCACCATTATATACATTCCGAGATGCGTTTGGTTTATTCGAATTTAGAAAATTTTGAGGGTGCTTTCATGGATTGGGTAGGTCAAATTATAACGCATCTTGAGAACCTTAACGAAAACGGTAGTGGGTCTCTAGTTCTTTTTGTTGAAAATTTAAGTGTAAATATTTGTAAATTTAAGAAAGATTTTATTTTAAGAGGGGGGACAGGTGGGCATGAATGCGGATTTGTTTTGAAACAGGTCAAAAATGTTTCAAGTATGCTTTCCTCATGTCAGCTTTCCGACCATTGAAAGATGAAGCCACCAAGACGAATTTAGACGACTGGACTGTACATGGGAAGGAAGGGTCCAATTTCCCCATTGTAGATTTCTCTTGTTTAGAGGGGAAATACCCAGTAACGCTTCGATCCATTGATATTTTTGAAAGGGCTTATGCCCAATTAAATATCGGCGTTACTGTGGTTCAGTATGAAACTGAATTTGAAGATGGGGTTCGTTTAAAAAAGAAGGGGGTGGTCTTCCCTGTAAGAGGCCCGTCAATTGATTTGGTCAAACATTGGTTTGGTTGTTGCATACACCATCTAGTGACCCTGCCAATTCAATTGGCCATTTTAATCCTATTACAGACATTAGTAGAGTTCTGGGGGAGCGTAAGACTAGGGGACATGTTTCTACTGTCCAACATGCCTCTCTAGATTTTGGACTGAATTCAAGTTGCAAAATCACATGAGGCATTGTAGCCGACATGGCTACCAGACAGTTGAAACGGTTTCAGGGGGATGGGATATTTTACGTTTCAAAAATTTCCAGAACACCCTCCTCCAGTGCAACAAAATATCTTTAGACTGTGAAGCTAGGGTGATGGAGGTGAACGATCCCCAATTTCTCAACCGAGTCAAAGAACACCAGTCTATTGCTGTGTCCTATGCTCATGCGCAAAGAAACAGTTCTCATACCATGCTGTTGTTAGTAATCGCAGAAACGTTGGATGGGGGGGAGTGCATGGTCAAGGCTTTGACTAAACTAATTAGCACGGCTAATGGTACTATATTTCGCTTGAAAATTACACTTTATCCTATGATGTTGTCTGCAGAGGATCGTCTCGCAATTAAAAATCAAAAAATATGTTGGGTTTGTAAGGGGGAGTTTGTAGAGGGGGATAAGGGGACTAAAGGGAAAAGAGGGGGGAGTGGGAAAGTCAGAGCACAAAAGCACTTGGGGCAGGACCGCGCCTCGGGGGGCTGTAATTTTAGAGGGGTTGCGCATCAATCGTGTAACTTAAATGTTAGCCAGCAGTTTTTTATCCCTGTTTTTATTCACAACTCTAATTATGATTTAAAATTTATTTTACCGGCACTGGCACGTATGCACAGGGAGGGATGGGGAGTAGATAGTCCATGGGTAAACAGTTCATTTACCTATAACATTATTCCCAAATCGGCCGAGAAGTTGTTGCTTCTCGAGCTGAAATGGCAGGCAGTGGACAATAAGCATACGAGTTTGAATAAAATGAGGTTTTTATATTCTTTTAGTTTTTTCCCAAGGCATTGAGTCAATTAATTTAAGTGCAGAGAATCACCCAATTTGACAGCTTTCCCTTACTTAATCAGCACTTTCCAAACGGTGTAGTTTATGACCAGCTGACATGTAAAGCTACCTGTCCATACCACTATTACTGCTCTTGTGCTCGCTTAAGCGAGGTGAAACTACCTTCAATTGAAGCTTTTTACAATTCACTTACCAGCAGTGAATGCACAACCGAGGAGTAGGAATTTGCCAAGAAGGTATGGTGTAAAAGAGAATACAAAAATGAGTGGGATTTTTGTAGACTGTACTTGGCCAGTGACGTTCTAACTCTGTTGGATATAGTCTGTAAGAACACAGACCAAATCTATTCAGAGTTCGGGTTAGATATAGGCTACTATTTTTCCACATCCCAGATGGTGATGGATTTGATTTTAAAAATTAGTAGGGAGGAAATAGGCCTAATCACCGACGTAGATCAGCACCTTTTTGTAGAGCGTTCAATGAGAGGAGGGTATGTTTTTCATGGGGACCGCGTCTTATCAACCGATCAGAGTGGACAAAGCACCGATGCAAAGTCAAATGCAGTGTTCTTGGACATGAACTCATTGTACCCCTCGGCAATGTCTCAATACTCTTTGCCTTGTGGGAACTATCAATGGCTTGAGAATTCTTGTGAGTTACCCGACATTACCACCGTCGAGGACAATGGGCTATAAGGATGGTTCTTTGAAATTGACTGTCACATTCCGATGGCGCTTCACGACTCAGTCAAAGATTTTGTTTTTCCCTGTATCAATCGACCCGTGAGCAGGGACTCTCTGAGCCGCTAAAATCGATCATTGGTTGAGGATATGGGGATGCACTGGACTCCATCTAAAAAAAAACTGGTTGATGATTTAGACTCTAAAGAGAATTTCATTGTTCACTGTATCCTTTTGTACTGGATAGTCAGCAATAATTTCAAGATCCTCAAAATACATAGGGTCCTGCAGTTCAATCACCGACCTTATTTGAAAACGTTTATCGATACTTTTGTCGATAAATGCTCTAGGGAAAACTCAAAGGTGGAGAAGGAAATGTACAAGCACATCCTAAATTCAGCGTTTGGCAAAATGTGTGAAAGCGTACGTAACAGATCTCGCTGCGACGTCGTGAATGACCCTCTAGAGTGTGCACAAATTATTGCCGATCTTAATTTCACATCATTCATGAGCTTAGAGACTGACATGGTTTTTCTAGACAGGCGAAAGCGAAATGTGGTATTGAACAAGAATATTGCAGGTGGCAGTTCAGTACTGGAAATTTCAAAAAAGCTCATGTTGTCGTTCTTTTACAATGTGTGCAAGGTGCAATGGCCACGGGAGGGGGAGGTTCAAGTTTACTATGGGGATACAGATTCTCTGCTGCTAAAGGTAAATGGGACCGAAGATTTATTGGGTGATTTAGAAAAGGGGGAACACATCAGCTCGCGGATGGATTTCACCAACTGGAATCCATCACTCTACCCCGAGTTGGTGAAACGTCAAGCCCCCAACCAACTATTAATGTTAAAATCAGAGACAGGGAGTGATTTGATATCCAGGGGTGTGTTCCCGGGTCCCAAAGTTTATTGCGTTAAAACTCATAATGGGGTTGGAAAGAATGCATGTAAAGGGGAGCCTACACATTTTGTTAAGAGCACTTTCAACATGAGCGTGTACAGAAACTATGTAGAAAGTAGCCTAGTGCCGAGAGCACTAGTACTTGCAATTCGCTCTCTATAGTATAGAAATTATGCTTTGAGAGTGGAAAAGAATGCAATGTCGTGTATATCCAAAAAAGTATATGTGGTCGAGAATGGTGGGAGTGTCCTGCCTCATGGCCACTACCGTATTTCAGACCGAGCTGAATGCATAGACTATCGTAATAAACTTGGTCTGGATAAATTAACCTAATCTGACAAACCTGACAAGCACTAACCATCACACACCTTTCATAAATTAACTCACCACCACCACCACCACTGACCCAACTAACTGATCCAAGCTCAACTAACCTGTAGCAGCAGTGACGACAACTATTGTACTGTTTTTTCACCCTCGCGGTTCCCGGGGGGTGGGGGGCCCTGCCCGCGGCCGGCGCCCGGGGGTTGGGGGGTCCCGCCCGCAGCTCCCGGGGGCTGGAGGGTCCCGCCCGCGGCCGGACGGCCTTTGGCCCCGCGGCCCTGGGGGGGGCCCCACCTTTTAAATTCACTGTAATGTTCAACTGTGCTAGTTCATGTTCCAAGTGTTTTCTGTTTTTCAAGTGTTGTTTTCAAGTGCTTATGTTTTGTACAGAAAAGTGTGTGTTTCCTACTAATGTAAATAAAGTGATTTTGTTGATGGACAAAGTGTTTAAAGACAATAAGTGTTGTTGTTCATGTTGATGGCCAAAAAGTGTTTAAAGACCATAAGTGTCATTTTTATCATTGCAGTTCATGTTGAACAAATAGAGTTTTCATGCAGTGTCGAAATAAATACTGCCATGAAATATTGTCAGGTTCTTGTTGAACATAAAGTGTTATTCTTATGTTGTTGTTCATGTTGAACAAATAGAGTTTTCATGCAGTGTCGAAATAATTGCTGCCTTGAAATATTGTTGTTGTCAACTGTTCTTGTTGAACAAGTATCATTCATATCGTTGTCAATTGCAGTACATCTTGAACAAATTTTTGTTTTAAAGTTACCGAAATTAATGCTGCCATGAAATATTGTTTTTTGTTGTTGTTAACGTACTAGATAGATCTATGGGAAAATTATTACTACTTAATCATTAGACACATTTGATTTACAATTAGTTGTAGTCCAACAGTTGTCAGCAGCAACAACATGTATCAATTTAAAACAGCCTTCAGGTCGTTTCTTTGTGGGCCCTCAATTTTGGTGAAAACAACACTTTTAACTAGAATAACTCGAAATTGTGATAAAATGTTCTTGGAAAAGCTGAAAAAAAATCTACTATTTCTATAGTATTTGGAAGGAGTCCTATGATCAAATAAAAACTATTGCCACAACCTTACCAATACAATTAATACGGGGACTTGATGTTTTCAATAGTATTGAATCGAACTTATGGTTGATTATTGATGATGTGGCTGAATCCATTGAACAGTTCTCACAGGAAATGTTACAACTGTTCACTGTTCGCTCCCACCATGAACACATTTCCATAACCCTAGTTCTACACAATCAGTTTCATCAGAGCAAATGTATGCGAACCCTTGCTTTGAATTGCACTATCTATATTATCTATCGAGTTGTTCGTGATTCTAGCTCACTCATAACTCTCAATAAACAGATATACCCCGGCACCCCTAAATTTTTGTTGTCAGCGTACACTCAGGCAACTAACAAACCCTACGGTTACATTTTGCTGGATCTTAATCAGAGCACACCCGAAGATCTACGTGTAGTCACCGACATTTTCAACAATGAAATTACAGCATATCTTCCGGTGAACAGTAGAAAAGGCTATTAGTTGCCATTATGACACTGAAGAAACTACACGAACAACGGAATTTATTTTCCGTTTTAAGCACTTCAAAACCCTTGCTTAGGAAGGCCATACTCAAACATAGTGTTGACAATGATTTCATTAATCTAATATCTGAACTTTGTTTAAATTTAACTGAGGGCAATGTTCAACTGCCAGAAGGTGTTAGACAACAGACAAAGCAACATCGTTCCTCTTTCCGCGCCTTGTCTTTTAAAAAAAAGTGTAAATTTTTAAAACGAACACGACTCCTTCAAGCGGGCGGGAGCTTCTTCAAACTTTTGCTGCCATTAATTGCAGGACTTGTAAACAGTTTTCTCTAGATAATGCCTAAACCATATTAATTGATACCATTTGAATTTGTCCTCTCGCCCGTCGAACATTTTGAAGACAATCTAAGCAAATTCATTAATGATGAGAATATTGCCGATGACAAAAAACTGCTTTTACTTCAAGATGCATTGCGGACGTGTGGACAAACATAAACCTTATCGTGACAGACCCACCGTCGCCGCCGATCCCTCTAAACAGGAAACATCTCCTCAAGATTCTGCAGCAGCATCAAAGGAGAAAGAATTGAAGTCAATTGTATCGAAAATTGGAAACCTATTGCCACTGACCTATTATGACCAAAGTACAAGAATATTATCTTCTCTTAAACTTGGAACTGCTGGTGATCCATTTCAGGTTGACAGCATTGGTACACAAATTTTAACTAAGACGAAAAGCTATAATCTGGTTGATGTAGTACTTGATATGGGAACAAATCATAGAGGACTTTTATCCTTTGACAATAATCCATACACCTTTCTATGTGTATCAAGCTTACCCAAAAGTCTTATTGGCAATAGGAAAATTCTTAAGAAACTAAGAGAATATAGTCCTCCAACAGCACCGACACCATTTAAAAAAGAAGAAGAAGATTCAATATTTTAAAATGCTAGTAGCAGCAGCAGCACTTAATTTACAACATCTGTGGCTGCTGGTCAAAAGCGAAGACGAATTGATTCACCTTCCAGTGTGCACACGAGGAGTTGTCATTACACTTCATTCCTACGCTAAAAATTGATGAAGTTCTGAAAGGTTAATATGATAACGGTTGTGGGGCGGGACATCTAAATTATACTGCAAATATTTACAGAGTTGTCTCCGGCATCACCCCATTGAAAAAATCAAAAGAGTTTCTAGAGAATGAACCGAGTTACACACTGCATCGGAATCACAGGCTTCGCAGCAAACATCATCGACAAACTAAAGCCTTTTTCCCTCTGCATATAATACAAACGGATCTTTAAACGCTAGACGCAATTCAACGACGTCACAATGCGACCTACAAATATATTCTGGTGGCAATCACTGTTTTTAGTCACTATGCCTATGCCATACCACTGAGATCAAAGAGAGGTGTTGAAGTTGCTCGGGCCATTGAAAGTATTCTTGAACACGATTCGCATAGAAAAATTCAATCGGATCGTGGCAGTGAATTTGTTAATCCCCATTTGCAAAAGGTTCTACTGAAATATAATACAGTACTTTATCTTGGTTAGAGCCCGATAAAGGCTGTATTGGGTGAACGATTAAAAAGAACAATTCGTGTAATAATTCCAAGAAATTGTACACTGAAAAATACACCGGCTTTTATTCATGATTTAGATAAAATCATGCTGATATACAGACATCAATCTCTGTCCACAACACGCCCTTGGGAAGTTCACTACAGTGAAAAAGGATTTGATGCTTTTCTACAGTTATGCTCTATTGATGAAAAAGAAAAAAAAAATGTGAAGAAGAATTCCAATTGCGTTGATAGGGTTCTAGTTGATAGAACCGCAAGCATATTTGAAATGTGGAAGTATATATGGAGATCCGAAAAATTCATATTGTCAAAACGAATGTAAACCGTACTACTAACTTATGTCTTTTGTACCAGAAAAAAGAAAGAGATTCGTGGTGGCTTTTTAGACTATGTATTACAGAAAGTTAGAAACACTAGCGAAATGTATAAAATTTAGAAGATATTAAAGAATCGTACTCATAAGGACAAGAGACAGTTGCTTGTTCGCTGGCTAGGATACAACTCAGATTTTGATTCTTGGGTCAGTGCTGAAGATATTAACAATGCCCAATGATTTCTATGTGACTTTCATGTCCAATGTTTCCGATCCTCTCTACAATGACTTGAATAGAACAAGTGATATTTGGACAAAACTCTCCCCCACCATCAAATTTGACGGAAAGTATGAAGTGGCTCTTGTCGACTGTATTCTTAAAAATACCAACGACATTCTGAGAAAGGATCGTAAATATGAAATAGAAATTAGACCCTATTATTGGCCGCCATCCTCAAGTGATCAAGAACAAATTCAAAAAATCAATTGGATGGATTATCCGTACATCGAATTACCCTACGAGGAACTCACCTGTATGAATGATTTATGTCATTCTATTAATAAAAGAATTTCCGCTCGTAAAAAAAGGAGCTTTTCACTTCAATTATTCAAAGGAGGATGGCAAGATCTACATTAGTTAACCTATTGCCAATTAAAAGTTTATTCTTAATGATAATCTAAAGGATGTTCTTGGCTTTAAGCTCAATATAATCAATGGTAAAAGTGCCGGAAATACTAATTTCATTTTTGGTGACTATCCGCCAGCCTTCTCCACAGGCGTTTGTATATTTCTATATGCTTCATTTGTGGAAACATCTCGGGTCAGTAATTCAAATGTTCCCCTCCTACTAGTTCTTGAACGAAAACCAATGAAGAGTATATTCACCATTACAATATAAAGCATCTTCAATATATTGCCGTAAACACTTCCTATTTGGAACTCTGTCTGTTAACACTAAGAACTGAATTAGGTGATCCCATAACAATTTCAAAAGGTTTGGCTGTGATTACATGCCATTTTCGTCCCATCGTTCAAAAGCAAGATGTCTAATAAAAAAGTGGTATTCACTTGTCCTGATATTGACTGCTATGTTAATACTCTTGGTCCAAGACAAAAGGGTAATGGAATGGACTATTACAAAGGTCGCTCGTCAATGTCTGGCTACGGTCTTGGCAGTTGGTTTGCTAAGCTCTTTTGCTCTTCACTACCACTGGCTAGAAAATATCTTGTACCGGCTGCGACAGGTTTTGCATCCTCTACACTATACGATTGGGGCTCTGGCGAGCATTTTGAAAAATGTGCTTCGGAAAATCTTAGGTCTAGTGTGCGAACCCTTGGCGAGAGATTAAAACAAAATGGTAAAGGCTTAAAAAGGTCGAGCAACAATGCATCACTAATCAGTCTCCACTCAGGTCGGAAACGAAAGACATCATCCCTCTTGTCAAAGAAAAGAAGGAAAAAGCCGACACATGCTGTAAACAGAAGTCCCAGGAAGAGAATTGTTAGATCGAAACTAGATTTCTTCCTCTAAAATGTCCTACCTGCCACATAAGGATTCTCAACCTTCAATCACCGCCTCATTGAATCTATTCAATGCAGAAAATGTTGATGTGAGTGTCAAGCATGGATACTATGAACAATTTTATCCACAACAACCCCTCTCTGATAATATCCACTTTCAAATTTATTCCAATGAAGACTACTTTATGGACATGTCTTCAACATTTATAGATTTGCAAATGAAAGTCCGGAAATCCGATTATACAATGCCGATTCGGGTCGATGGAATATCCTATGAAAATTTTATATTACATAATTTATTTCGTCAAATTAGTGTCTACATCAATGGCACGCTGGTGAGCACAAGCAACAATCTCTCAAATTATACAAGCTATATGCAATTCATGCTGATGACACCCAAGTCATACAAGGAATTGAGAGGCACCTCCAATGGATATGAATATATTACTAATACTGATAGTACAGATGCGCTTAAAAATGCTACAACTAGTGAATTACATCTAGTTGGAAAAATATATCATGAAATATTTAATATACCCCAATGGCTGCAGCCCAATGTTAAAGTGGATATAAAACTAACGCTTGCACCCTCCAATTTCATATTGAGAAAAGAACTTGCTGCCAATCCTGATGTAAGTCTCTCCCTCACCTCGGCAATACTTCATGTACGCAAACAACAGGTCATGAGTTCTGTTGCTTTGGCAGTGGAAAAACTGAGAGCCAATGGCAATAACATTAAACTACTTGTCCCCCATACAATCACCAATTACCGTCATATTGCCTTGGCCTCATGCACCTTGACAGATTCATCCTTTATTAATGGCGAAATTCCGTCAAAAATCGCTTTGGTCTTTGTAAAAAGCGCCAATGCAATAGGATCGTGGACTGAATGCCCACATAAATTCGAGATGTTTGGACTTTCGTCTCTTGTGTGCAAAGTAAACGGCATCCCACTCTACAATCTATCTTTTGATAAATCCTATAGAACAATGTATAAGTTGACCATTCAAACCCTAGATCATGATTCGCAACTATTTGAAAATGGTATAACCGAAGATATGTTTCCTAAAACACATGGTATCATTGTTCTGGATTTGTCTGGTACACAGGATATGAGCATAGTACGTACGGGGAGTGTGCGCTTAGAGTGCACATTTGCCGACCCATTGGCTGAGAGTATTGCCCTAATCTCACTAAATCAATATGAAACCTATTGGGAAATCACTCCCGAAGGCAGTGTTCTACTAGACTTGGCGCCATGAACACCAGTCAAATAATCAATGTATTTAATATGGACCCCTACATGTCCCAATACAAATCCTATTGTCTACCCTCGTACTATCTTGGAAAAATTCAACGTGTCAACAATACCTTGAGTATTGTTATTAGCAGTCCGTCGACTGTGCTGACGGGTCATTGGCTGTGCATCTTTCAAACAATGAAGACGATTGAATTTTTTGATCCTCTTGGTCTACCCTATACATTCTACGCGCCTCACATCAGCAACTATATTGAGAGCAGTGGGAAAACTATTATTCAAAATCGGAAGAGGGTGCAGGATCTAACGACTAAAAGCTGTGGCCTCCATGCACTACTATATTTTGTATTCCGATGTCGCGCCTATCCTTACAAGCAGTATCTCCATATTTATGTTGACAATCCTCGTGGGAACGACTTTCTAGTGGAAAATATCCTCTCAGACCTATACAGTGTTGATTTCAGTACCCTAAGAGTAAAGCGCTTAAGAATTTTATGTGAATTTTTCTATTAATAAAATGCATATATATATACATACAACCATGTCTTTAAATGTTCACTTTATATTTCTTCTTCGATATATAGGCAGCTGTCGTGAACCACTAATGCCGAAAAATCATTTGGATTCACTGTATATTGATCCTGATTGACTGCAAAGTCAGGGTCACATTTTCTACAGTACAATGTAACTTCACTCTTGTCATATCTCTTTGTATAGTCAATGATGCTATTTGCATTCATATTATGAAATTTACGAGTTTCAATCCGTCTATTTGAAGCAATATCACATACAGTGTTTTCAAATGGTGAATCAAATTCGGTAACTGCCAAATAAAAATCACTTGGTTTATAGTCATAGTAGGCAGTGTCGTCACAGTGGTGGAGTAGAAACAAAATAATATTGTGACTCAAGATGCTTAAATGCATGCTAGATTCTTCTGCGTAAAGTGTTCTAACGTCACAACAAGATCGATCTTGTAGCAATAAACAGGAACCACGTGTTTGGTACTTCCCGGGCAAGTTATAATCCGTATTCGCCCACTCATAACATTTATCATGGTGGCAATTGGAGCACAGGTGCCCTCTAGGGTGAGAGTCCCACACCTCTTCAAGACATGAATTACATCCTTTAATTTGTACTGCATAGCCTCTATGTAATTTACAAGGATTACATAATTTGCACTTTTCGCTATACTCATCAATAATTGTACAATTCTCACATTGAGTCCAACTGCCAAAAGTGTACATGCACAATGGACATATATAGAACATTTTTGGTTTCCGATGTCAACTCACTCACAGCTAAAACGAAACTGAGCGTCCTCGCTCCATAAATTCAGTGCAGGGAATGGGGAGAGGAGTAACTCTGTAACGTTACTTCTTTCGAAGGAGGAGCCATTTATATTGAATCCATTGGCAATGTTTTCAAAAGTATATCCACGATATGATTCTGCTTTGTTCCAATTAATATATCAATAAATTGACTATAAGCACTTGAGTCACATTTTAAAAGTTTCATACAATAGTCCAATGGGGGAGAATCACTCCTCATTATATTGTCAAGTGTTCCCTGACAAGAGAATATCCTGCATTGAAGAGATAACTCGAGAAAATCATCATCCAAAATCAAATGTTTTTCCATAAACACTAGATTTGATCTAATTCTCTCTTTCTCATATTTATTCATTTTTCAATCCTTTCACTCTGACTGCTGACTCTAGACTGACCCTGATTGGCTGAGAAGGGATATGTATCCGACTCGCTGATTGGCTGAGAAGGAAACACGTGATCTAACTGTTTCCAGGATTCCATTAGGTCTTGCGTACACATGACCAACACAACAGCCAGATCTTGAAGGAAGTGTTATTGACCCGGTTCCCCATTAGACTCATTAATCCATCAAAGTGAGAAAGTTCCTGTTTTTCTATTCTCACTGACAAAAACCATAAAAACAGACATAAATTGATGTTGACATCCATTAAAGTGAGAAAGTTCCTGTTTTTTCATTCTCACTGACAAAAACCATAAAACAGACATAAATTGATGTTGACATCCATGAAAGTGAGAAAGTTCATGTTTTTCCATTCTCACTGACAAAAACCATAAAACAGACATAAATTACTGTTGACATCCGAGAAAAACATCAAATAAATTGACCAACACACATAACCGTCCAAGAAAACATTCATCAGAGTGAGAAAATTCTTGTTTTTTCAAGTGAGAAAAATTCTGTTTTTTCATTCTCAGTGAGAAAACGATAAACCACGTGGTTCTCGTCAGACCTCCTGAGGCCTTTCTACTCATACTAAGAAATAAAATAGCCCATAACTTCTAAAATTAGAGTCAGCTCGATACAAAGTAGACTATTAGAATTGCCTTATCAGAAACCCATATATAGAAAAATTACCGCTCCTTGGCTTCTATAACGAGGAAAATCCATTGGCTTGAAAAACAAGAAAAGTGGCTGCAAGCACGATATTCCGCATCGACAGCATCTTTTTTTCCCGCTTTTTTCTCTGCAGCTAAGGGTCGCTGAAATATCATAGCGAGCTCTTAAATGGCTTCCTTTAAAGAAAATTGCCACATTTAGTGTCTTTTGTAATAAAAAAATATATTTGAAATAAAATCAGTATTTTCACACAAAAAACTGTAAAGAGCGTACTCTAGCATATAGTAACTGAAAAATTAAAATACAACATTAAAGAAAGACCTATGGCCAATAGTGACTTAAAGTTATATAACGGATTGACAGAGTTCATTGTAAATCCGGGTTGCAGTTGAAGCTAGCAAACTAGTAAGTGGCAATCACGTCCCATAGTAAAACATTAAAATAGCCCATAACTTATAAAAATAGCGTCAGATCGAAACACATAGTACATGATTAGAATCGCCTTTTCCGAAACCCCTGTAGGCTACAGAAAACTAACATCTCCTTGGGTTAAGCAACAAGGAAGATCCATTGGCATGAAAAACAAGAAAAGTGGCTGAATCAACGATATTCTGCATCGAGAATTTTTTTTCCTTTCTGTTTTTTTTTCCGCAACTAGCAGGAAACTGGAACATTATAGAGAGCTGTTTAATGGCTCATTTTAAAAGAAATTGATTCAATTAAAAACATTTCGTGATTAACAAAAATAATTTTTTAAATAGAATCATTTTTTCGCAAAAAACTGCAATTTTGCATTACGCTTGAGTAGCAAATGTTATTAACATTTTCTTGCATACGAAGATAAAAATAGGATTTCATTCTTAACATTATTCTTATAAGAAATTTATATAAAGGCTCAATACAACTATCTATAAAAGGGGATTATGTAAGTTTTTCCATAAAGGATCAGCACACTTCATGATAAATAGAGATTATGTAATATTTTTCGTATCATGGCTGTAGAAATAGCTGACCTAATAAAGAACAAACCACGGGATATAGCAACTAAAAGTTAACATAACTCAGGTATCTTTTAAAAAGTTTCTTTTATAGGGTATGGTGCCATATCTGACTTACTTAACTGTCTGTTTTGCTGACATTCGTCTCTTACTATCCAAACTAAGAAAAAGCCACAGGCTAGTCAGCAACGTAGTAAGAGACGATCTTGTTAAACACTAAGAAATAAAATAGCCCATAACTTATAAAAAGAGAGTCAGATCGAGATACAAAGTACACTATTAGAATTAGCTTGTCTGAAAACCCTATATAGGAAACTTACAGCTCCTTGGCTTGAGTAACGAGAAAAATCCATTGGCTTGAAAAACAAGAAAAGTGGCTGCAACCACGATATTCTATATCGACAGCGTCTTCTTTTTTCATTTTTCCTCCGCATCTAGCGAGACACTGGAATATCATAGAGAGCTTTTAAATGGCTCCTTTTAAAGATTAAATAAAAAAACAAGTTTTTTTTAACTGAAAGTAAGGAGCAACATTAGAATTTAAACGAACAGAAATTATTCCGTATGTGAAAGGAGCTGTCCCCTCCTCTACGCCTCGCTCTTTACGCTAAAGTGTTTTATTGTTTTGAAAAATAGAGTTTTAAGAAACAGTCAAACTTTAGCGTAAAGAACCAGGCGTTGAGGAGGGGACAGCCCCTTTAAGATACGGAATAATTTCTGTTCGTTTTAAATTTTTATGTTGCTCCTTACTTTCAGTTAAAAAAACTTGTTTTTTAAATTTAATTTCTAAACGTATTTTAATTAATGCAGGTTTTGATTTTGGCTCATCGGACATGAATAATTAAAAAGAAATTTGCACAGTAATTTTCCTTTTTTTGGTTAAATTGCTTTCTCGAAAGTTGTTTAATTCTATTTACTAACATTTTTATTAGTAATAAATATACGTAACTTACGAATTAACTTACGTAACGAACTTCTTTATTCATATATTTTTAATATGTATATTAGGGGATTTGCCCCTTAGTCAATACCTCGCTCCTTTACGCTAAAGTTTGAATTTTGTTCTAATTCTTTAAAAATGACTCCTTAATCACAAAAGCCGTTAATTAGAATAAATAGCTCTTATGAAAGTACTAAAATAACTTTAGCGTAAAGAGCGAGGTATTGACCAGTGGTCGAACCCAATCATATACGTAATAATTTCTGTTCTTTTTAAGTTTTGATGTTGCTCCTTACTTTCAGTTGAAAAACCTGTCTTTTTTTATGTAATTTCTGACCGTTTTTCTAATAGTGCTGGGAAATCCGGCACCCCCTTCATAGCAATGTCCCTTCTTCCATGAAAACTTCCTCCATGGAAACATCCTCCCACTTAACCCCCGACCCACCTCTGCCCCCCACCACCGGTGAATATCCCCCTTGAAAACGTCTGTATGCTTCCCAATAACCAATACGATATGTAAACATTGGGCAAAGTTCATTACTTGCAGCCCTTCACCCGGGGACTGTGAGGGATTAAATCATCGTCAAAGACATAGTCAATATTTTTTTTCGATTTTGCTGAACAACATGGCTATGTCAAAATTTTGATCGGGTGACTTTGGGAAAAAAAAGTCCGTGGGAGGGGCCTAGTTACCCTCCATTGTTTTGGTCACTCGAAAAGGGCACTAGAACTTTTAATTTCCGTTCGAATGAGCCCTTTTGCGAAGTTCTAGGACCACTGGTTTGATACGATCACCCTAGGGGAAAAAAAACAAATAAACATGCATCCGTGATTTTTCTTCTGGCAAAAAATAAAAATTCCACATTTTGCAGATAGGAGCTTGAAACCTCATCAGGTTTCAAGGGTTCTCTGATACGCTAAATCTGATGGTGTGACTTTCATTAAAGTTCTATGACTTTTAGGGGGTGTTTCTCCTTTTTAGAAAATCAAGCAAATTTTCTCAGGCACTTAACTTTTGATAGGTAAGACTGAACTTAATGAATTCTATATATTTGAAAACAGCATAAAAATTGAATTCTTTTGATGTATCTGTTGGTGTCAAAATTCTGTTTTCTAGAGTTTTGGTTACCATTGAGCCGAATCGATCCTTATTTACAGTTCGTTACCACGAATTGCTTGAAAATTACCATTTACTATAAGGTTGATGAACCATCTGTAGCGATAAAAGGGATTTGTGGCTATAAGAGAAATAGGTCAAAGGGCTTAATTGTGGTGATAAATATTGACCGCGTCAAATGTAATATTATGCTCAAAAGCCGTGAACTTACACCTTATAAGTTCTCCGGTAGTGCCGCTTATAGCATTAAAGATTGTGCCAACAAGGCCTGCGCCACCCTCAATTAATGAGAGACCATAAAATGTTTAGCCATATAAATGTGACCTCTTTTCCACGACCAATCTGGAGATCAGATTCCCTGGGACTGTACCTTTGAGATATGCGAACTAGTTACCTGTCATTATACTAGATACATACATATAAAATGAAATATACGCAGGCCAAAGGCAATATATTTATTGAGACTTACATGTTTAGGTGAACAGCAGTGGGTCACTTCAAATGACAACAACGGTGACTGAGATAACAACAATGATAGAATTGCAAAGCTTGAACGCCAAAATAATTCTATCTATCAAAAAATGAGAGCACGAAAAACACTTTTCTTCACTATATATTCTAAATTCTGATCATGTGCCGAGGGATCTACCCCACGATTGGCCTTAGTCCTCAGGTGGGCCAAACCCTCCATCCAATAATCTGTCTTAAATATTTATGATGATTAAAACGTTCACATGACTCTTATAATTTGAACTTCCTTAGAAATGTTGTCCGTAGCATCTTTTATATTGCCCACTATCTAAGCGAAATTCAAATCTGGATCTTTATCTGAGGCTAACTGCAATTTTTCTCTATGCTGATTAAGGACTTTTCTTCCTTTTTAAAACTAGATTTAAACTTAATTAGAGGAAGTCGGAATTATCTTTAGAAAGAGGTAACTTTATTCTTTGCATTTTAAATATATCATTTTACTCACGATACATATTACCCTTCTCATTAATTAATGTCGTCCCGACATTAGGATTTGTTTACCTTTGGGCTTTTGAAATGTTCGAAATTTATTAACAATTTATTCTACATAATTTTGATTGGCATTGTATTATTTCATGTTTATATTTTGGCTTACTCATGAGTGCTAAAAATTTTCTCCATTACTCTTCTTATTTTATTCTACATCCCTATCTAAAATTCATCTACCGGACTAATTCATGGTTCTAGGCTAGCTACTATACTAAAGATTTTTTTTATACATCTAACACTGATTACTTTTACGTTTCCAACAAGGTTGGGGCTATTCTACCTTTACATAAGATTTTTTTTTTGAATTCACTTTTTACAAGGCTTTTTTTTATTTTGCTGTCTATGGGACACACTGCTTTCTATTTACGCTGCATTAATCAAAAAGTACTACAACGTAAAGCATAACTTTGTATTGACATCAAACAATACATACGAGAACAATTTAGAACACACAACATTGGACTTACCATGTTCACTGGTAACATTAAAACACTTTCACTGGGGATGTTTGCTACGCAACGTTAAGGATAGGATATTGGAGGTAACATATAGTTAATATATCGTTATTAAGAAGTAACATATGTAAATTCACATCTATTTCATCACCATTCGAGCCTTTTACTCAATCCTTCTGTTTTAAATTATTGTCCTTCACTCTTTTCGTCTTGGCAAAAATTTTTTAAAGCACTTACAATATAGTTTCTTCATGGAACAGTTCGAGCATGATTGTCTTCACACGACGAGCTTTCTCTAATTGTCAATTGGGAAATGATGCTCCCAACTACAGGTGTGGGAATATGCTATCAGAGTTCATTCTCACCTGCTTTTTGACAGTTCATAGGGTACCTTATCATTAAGGGGTTGAACACTGGGAGTGCGTTTATTTTCTTCTCAGCATATCATTTTTGGGATATTTTGAGGCACATAGAGAATGTATTCTAGTATAAAATTGTTCATTTGTGTCTCTTATACAATTGTTAGCTCATGGCTTGCGCCTATTAACCTTTGTGGTGATTCCTAGGTTAATCACGGGGGAATTGAAGTTTGGATTTGCAACAGGTCGAAATCAAACTATAGTGAATCCTTCAACATATTGTCTTTAACTTGTGGGAGGGGCATTTTGTCACTGAAGGGTTGGTCACTGGGGTTAATTCTGGTTTCCAGGTCCATTTTTCAGAAATTATCTCGCAATATTTATGGGATAACAGAGATATGAACTTTCCACACAGAGGGGATAGGATGGGTTCCGAGAGATGGTCAAAAGGGATTCGACGCGTGAGTCTGTGACACGTAAATAGTTTTTGGGGTCATCAAAAATCATGACTATACGGTCATATGGTATATGGGTCCATAATGATTATCAAAGGCGATATTTATGTACTTATATCTTGTACTGATCAATGGGGTTCTCAGAATTTATGTGATTATATAGTTCGATACTGCACTGTATACTGAGATTCAAATATAATGTTACCTGATACGTAATAGAGTTCATGGTTGAGGAAACAACGATCAAAAGGTAACAGTAATTTTCGTAGACGTAGCTGGGATGAAAATTGGCTGGAGTCTATGGTGAGTAGTCTTCGTTGGTTGAGGTATGATGAAAATAGATGCTGCTAGGTTGTATCTGCACTGGACAACTCATTGTAATGCTCGATATCCAATATGTCAATCCACTTCCTGTAATAAAAATAACGAGGCAGAATCACAGGTTTTTAAAGTAAATACTCATAGTACAAATAAATAACCTATCGATTGGGTACATGAATTTTACGCTAAAAGACAGAGTTAAATAAATACACTAATATTAGTACACAAAACGAAATTTTTATCATGTTGGTTGAAATATATATGTAAAGTTCCCATTGGGAAATTCAATACATAGAAGTTTCTTATAAGTTGTTATAGCCTAACGACGATATAAAAGATTAATTCTTTAACTTTAAGTGTGATCTCTTATTATGCTTTCTAATATACACTACTACATACACTTTATTTTAACTTCTTTCAACACTTAGCTAATTTTACATTAGATTTAAAATAATCATTTAAACAGAGTTTATGCTACATGATTAATTTTGAGGTCTAATTTTGCAACATATTTCATGCCTGCATTGTTCACGCATGTCCGTGCTGTTTAAGAAACGCATGTTGCAGTGTCATAACCACACGGTTTTACGTAAACAACCTTACAATGAGGGAACAAGACATAGCAAGGAAGAGTGGAGACGTCTATACCCACTCGTTTTCTAATGTCTTCCCTTTTTCTTGGCTTAGACGTTCTCATGGGGTTCCGGGTTTAACCTCTGCATTTCAGCCGTTTCCCCGTGTTCTTCTCTTGGTTTTCGCCTTCTTAGTCTCAGGATTTTTCCGTAATTACAAGTCAATAGGGTTCTTATGGTCAAGGAAATCGCGAATACGAAACATACGGCCAGTAACATGTTCCACCAGAAATTGGTTGAGAACAATCCGTATCTATTATCCACATACGTTAATCTCTGGTCTTCATTTGTAAATAGGGGAATCTGGGAATCTAATACTTCTCTTATTTTTGTAAGCCTTATTGTCCCTTTATTCTTTTCTATTTTGGACCATATCGAAGTTTTCATTTCCTCGTATTTTATATTGGGAATAGTGTACGACAGGTTAATTGCCTTGAAGTTGATTATTTTGGAACTTATTCTCTTTGTGCTCGTGCTAATTAACGGCCTTCGGACAGTTGACTCTTTGGTTACGAGTCGACACCCTTGTTTTATGGTTATCGTACCCACATTTTGTAACAGTGATTCTGTTTTGTAACTCGGGTCTACTCTTTCTGTATTATTATAACAAGACAAGGTTCCAACAGTTTCTCTTGGAACAGAAAATAACCAAAGATCATTTCTAAGGTGTATGAATATTTCTCGCTTAGTACTTCCTATCACGGCTTCTTTCAGTTAGACTGGATGCATCGTACTGGAATGGTACGGGTAGACTTTTTATATTAAAGGAAATTATTCGAATTAATTATATACAATGTGACTTTTTAATTAGAATTTGTTTTCGGGAACTGATATATGTTGAACAGACGGTATCAGACGGTTTTGATTAATGCAAAGCCATGATATATGTTGAACAAAATTTTTCTTTAGCGTTTTTATAATTGTATGATTTTTACTCCTAAATTAATTTTTTTTTCTTTTTTTAAATCATTATTCCTTTATGACGCCTATCCATTAAAATCTTTTAATCCTATACTGATTAAGTGTAATTCCATCTATCGGGTTACTATGTCGTTACTTTCTCCTCGACTTCTTGCGGTTTTTTCTTTTTCGGTTTTTCCAGTGAAACAAGATCAAACTTTTTGTATTGTTTTTTCAAAAATTCTTGCCCTTTTAATTTCGTATGTTTCGCGTGTGCGGCGGCTGAAGTCGGTTTTGATTTTCCTATTCCTTTAATTACCCTATGGTCTGATTTGCCGTCAGACTCTTCGGAACTGGTTTCCGACGAATCCGGATTAGAACTTTTAGAGGTGGCATTTTTGAGGTATCACCTGCCCTTCCTTCGTAAATTTCTACTCCTTTGGAAGTAGAAGGTTTATTCTCTAATTCCTCGCTTTGAGTTTTCAACTCAGGAGATTTGAAAGATTCTTGAGAGCTTTGAGAGGAATCAAGAGTTTTTACGGGGTTCCTCCACTGTTTAAATACCATGTCTTCAGGGGGATGGGGCATTCCTTGCACTAGTGTTCCCCTCCATGAAGTCCATTGTTTAGGCTTGACCTTGGACACAGTTATATCATGAGATTGTCCTTGCCGGTCATCCTCGGGATTTTTATTTTTAGGCAATGTACTTTGACTCGTTTTTATGGGGAAATTTATTAAATCCATAGCTTCTCGCAGATTTGTTTTAGTTGAATCTTTTGGAGGAGTTTTCTTTACAGTAATACCCGGAGTTTCTACCGCTCTGTTAAGTTCTTCCTGTAATGACAGGGGCCTTTTTATTGGTGTTGCAGGGGAGACCATATCGTCTGGAAATTTTTTGGGTGGACAAGGGGTCGAAATTCTGTCTGGGAAAAATTGGGTTTTTGGAAATATTGTATAATCTAGTTCTCCTGCGCTCTCCGATGAATAATTTTTTGGATCTTTTGGCGTTTTTATTTCAGGGAAAAATCCTGGTATTAGGGATTTTTTCTTAGGAATAACTAGATTTTTCATTGCTAAAAATTCTTCAAAGTTTTCCTCATCAGTCATCTTCAAAATAATCTTGTTTAAAATTTAAGGGTTTTAGCTTGATCTAGGGGGCTCATTTTCGGCATCTGACGAATCAGTAGAGGAGGGACGTGATACCCATCTTTCCGGAAATTTGGCTCTTTTTATTCTGCTAACATGTGCCTTGTAAGTTCTTCCACTATTGGGGTTCTCCATTTTAAAAGTATAATCGTTATCGTACTTTTTGACTATTCTGTACGGTCAAGAATATTTGTTGGAAAGTTTTTTACCTTCCGTTTTGCCTCGTTCTTTAGTCTCCTATCTTAAAATCTATACTCCCCTTTACTTTGGGTTGGTTTCTTAGCTCTTGGTTTATTTTACATTTTTCCAACTCTTCCCTAACTATTTTATAAGTTTTCCTCATCCTATTTATGAATTCTTGTTTGTAATCCTCCGAGTTATTATAAAACTGCCAAGATTCAATAATTTCATTAAACGGGATTCTAAAATCACGACCAAAAAGTAAATAAAATGGATTATCCTTAGTTGTTTCTGAATAAGCAGTATTGATTACGTTAGTTAAATAAGGTAAGAATTGATCCCAGTCGTTTCTATTGTCTTTCGTGACAATACTTAATACGTTAGAAAATAGGGTTGCTCTATTTCTTTCTTTGCCATTAGATTGTGGTTGGTATGGACTTGTCACCATTTTATCTATGTTAAGAAAATTCATTAAGATTTGTCTTACTCTTGAAAAAATAGCTTCCATTGTGACTTAAAACCTTAATTGAAACACCAAATTGTAAAATTAATTTCGCTAACGCCTTACTGGTGGCGTAAGCACCTTGATTTTTTAATGCTTTTGCAAAAGTAAATCCTGAAAAGTGATCTTTAACCAAAAGAATACAAGTATGGCCTCTGCTGGAAACAGGCAAGGCTCCACTTGCTCCGTACAAGTCAAATGAGATAATATCGTAGGGGTATTTTGCTACCAGGACCCTTCCCATTGGAGGATTAGGATTAGTTTGGGGGATTTTTCTTAAGTTACACGCTTCGCATGTCTTTACAAATTCTTTAAGTTTTGTTATTGCCGACGGCACGTAAAAATATTGTTTTAATTTATGGAAAGTTTTAGTTACTCCTAAGTGTCCACCTATATCTGAATGAAAATATTCAAATGCAGGTACCATTTCGTTTTGTGGTAACACAGGTATTATTGAGGTTTGGTTTCTATTTGTCTCAGCAGTCACGATTCTATATAGTATTTCTTCATCAAGATCATAGTAAAAATTATCTATCGCATTTCGAAGAGTTTTGAATTTATCCGGCAACGCATCGCCTTTCACAAAATAATTGATAAGTGCTACACACATTTCGTCCTTTTTTGCTTTCTTTTTATATTTTCTAAAGACAGGGGACAATGGTTAATCATATTTTCTTTTACTGTGTCTTTGACTTTGTTTTTCTTACATTCATGTTTGCTCTTAGCACTGATAGCGTTAACTTCATTTTCCTCATCTTCCGAAGGAATATTTTCTGGGTATCTACTCAAAAAGTCGCAAGCTGCATTTTGTTTACCTTTTAAATATTCAAATTCGTAATCTAGATCTTGAATTTTCATTATCCATCTAGCGAGAAAGCCCGTGGGGTTTTTAAATGTGCGCAGGTACTGCAAGCTTTTATGGTCTGATCGTCGTATAAATTTTCTACCAATTAAATAGTGTCTAAATTTGTCCAAGTGGTGGATTATAGATAATAATTCTAAGTTTGTGGTGGAATAACTACTTTCGCCTTTTGATAAAGTTCTACTCGAATAGCAAATAATTTTTTCTGTTTGTTTTTGTTTAGGCGTTCCCTCTAGAGGATTAGGGTTTCTACCGGGATTATTTGCGAAAGAATAGCGCCAATGCCCTTTGAACTTCCATCGGTTGTGACCACAAATTGTCCGTTATCGAAATCAGGAAGTGATGATATTGGTTCTGAAGTGAGTGCCTTTTTGAGACGGTCTAGGGAAGTTTGAGCTTCCTGGGACCAGGTAACATTTTGGGAGTTCCCTTTAGTTAATTCCGTGAGGGATTTCGCAGTTTGGGCGTAATTGCGCACGAATTTTCTAAAGTAGCCAGTAAGACCTAGAATTCCCCTTAATTCTTTCATAGTTCTAGGGGGTTTGAGGTTTTCAACACATTTTATTTTATCTAAGTCTGGGGATATCTCTCCTTGTGTTACTACTACTCCTAAAAATTTAATTCTGGGTTGAAATAAATTTACTTTTTCAGGCCGGTATTTTAAATTGCCCCGTCTGAACTTCTCGAATACCTTAGCTAATGTTGCTAAGTGTTGTTCAGTGTTTTCTCCCACGCATATGACATCATCAACAAAATGAATGATAGTCTTTAAGCCTCTTAACAGGTGTAATAGGGGCCAACATCGCGTGCTTGAACTTTTATTAAGTCCTAAAGGTACCCTTAAGTATTCATATGAACCACATTCAGATGTTGAAAATGCAGTTTTATGGACATCTTTTTCGGCTATTTTCACTTGGTGGTAGCCTTGGGTAAGGTCCAAAGAAGTAAAAATTTTGTTTTTGCTTGAAATTGAGTCAAGAATTTCATCTATTCTTGGTAGAGGAAATTTATCGCTAACTACTTGTTTGTTAAGGGCTCTATAATCTACTACAAGTCTAAGGTCACCATTCTTCTTTGGTACCAAGATCACTGGTGCAGATTACGGGCTTATACTGGGGCGTATAATTTCATTTTTTTCTAATTCAAAAATTTTATTTTTTAACCACTCTTTGTGCTTATATGGCACACGATATGGCTGCTTCGCTACAGGATTACCAGTTGTTAAAATTTAATGTAAATAAAATGGTATTAATCCTATGTTATCTTCAGATACGGAAAATACATCTTTAAAATTCCATAATAATTCGCATAATTTTTTCTTAAGATCCAAACCTGTAATATGATCCATATTAAATTTGTTTAAGAATTGAGATTTGGTTATAGGATATTTGTTATTTGATGTTTTAATGACTTTTACTAAGTTTCTTTTGGAATTCTCATATCTTTTTAAATCATTTTCGGATATAAATTGTTTTTGAACTAAAAAAGTCCCCTTTTGTATTCCTATTATACAATTTTAGTGGTTATTTGCTACCCAAATAAAACATTCTGCTTTTTAATAAGGTGTAATCTGTTCCTCACATAGCAGATTTTCATGAATTTCATTTGATGGGGTCGCAAACCATGTTTCGAATTTGCTAACCACTGGTTCAATCATCTGTGATATTTGAATTTTTTGCATCGTTTTGGGAGGGACTTTTGTTTTCCTTATCCCGAATCCATAATATTTCTCTTTATTCTCATTGTTTATTAGATTCATATTGGCGCTATGCTGCGCCATTGCGGCATCTTTTGGGGTCACTTTGGGTTTTACTATGTTTTTCCATAATTCCGCTATTTTGTTGATTTCGTTTGACCTGTACTGTCGCATATCTCCTATTTTTATTTTTGCGGATTCAATACTTTTATTATTTAAATTTACTTCCTCTCTGCAATGTCTTTCAGAATAATTGGACAAGTTTCTGATTATTCCTGTTTCTTCTTGCGAGACATGAGGTTCAAAAGATTGCGACATTATACCGTCAGAAATTTTATTTACTGTTACGTTGTCTTCGTAACCTCTGTTACGATTTCTTATGGTACAAATTTCTTCCCCTACCTTAGCCGGGTAAACAAGCCTCTCGTTCGCTACGTCTAATAGTACTCTATTAGACCTTAAAAAATTTGCGCCTATGATGTCTTCGTACGGAAAGTTATCGCATATTATAAAATTTGTCTGAAAGATCCTGTTGTCCCTTTTTACGTATAGGCAAATTGAACCTCTTGCATCCAATTTATGCCCTGTCACCCTAGTTAAGTTGGGATTATTAGGGTTCCTCTGTCGCCTTATATGTAGAGGCAACATATTAAATACGCATGAGCTTATGATATTACTGTAGCTCCGCTGTCAACTAAAGCCTTAAAGTACACGTTTGCTACACAAAAATCATTAAATATAGGTAACTTGTTAATACTATCACTACAAGACGGAACTACTATCAGTTTGGACCTATTAAATATCCTGGGCGTCCTCTGGGTCCAATTTATGTTCCTGAGGGGCCTGAAACGTTTCCCTGCAGATTTATTTCATGCGTCGGTGCCTGCAACGGATATTCAGACACATGAGGTTCCGTAGGCATATTTAATTGATTTACGTCTGTCTGCCTTTGCCATGTATTATTATGGTAACTTGGATGCCTTGCGTCAGTACCGCTTGCTGGCGCTGAAGGCAAGTCCCGATGGATCGCAAGGTTTTCAGTTGCCATCGGCAAATTTCCGTGACTTTTTTAGAGTAGTCTCGCATTATATTGGCTGTGGCGAGTTTTTGGGTTTTCAAATTGGTGATTAATTGTTCTATTTGGGGGAGAGTTATACACATTTGTTTGGTCCACGTCTTAAGGTACTGGTTGGCGCAATCTTCCCTGGCTATAGCCTAGTGCACCACCGGCGCTAAAATTTGTTCTTCCGAACAAATGGTTGCCGTAATTTTGCGTACTACCGACAGCAATTCTTGGTATGCGATTGGGGACATAACGACACTCTCTCGCGATGTGCCCATGTCGATTGCAATTATATCATCTTATTATTGTATGGTTATTTTCATAATTGTACTATCTGACAGGCTGAACACGTAATTTTTTCTGCCTAGTGGGTTCTTGTGTTTTATTTCTTTTTGCCACCGTGGATTTATCCCTTGAAAAGAAATTGGGAGACGCCTGATCGCCCTTGAAGTTTATGTTCGCATTTGTATCGCCTAGGCTATTTATTTTTGCTTTACTGTGATTTGCGACCATCGTGTCGATTTCGATCAATCGCTCTGCCTCCTGAACTACAAGATCCAACTTCTGAATATTTTTGGATATTACCATTCTATATAGTTTTGGGGGTAGCCCTTGCAAAAAGGTATTTAGTATGACTTTTTCATACAGTGGTCCTGAACCTGTTCCGTATTTTGCCTCTACTGAAATGTATATATTATCAAGATATTCTCTTATATTTTGTGAATAGTCAAAGCACACCATTCCGTGTTTTAATTTATTTATGGAACTGGTTTCGATAAATCTATCTTTAAATGCCGTTAATAATTTGTCCACCGTATTTATTGGCAAGTTGGCGTCATTGCCTATAGTACGTTCAATCTGTTTTAGAAAGTTTAAGGCCTGGCCTTTTAATCATAGTAGAAGCATGTCGACTAACGTTTCTAGCTCTGTTTTTGTTCGTTCTACAAACTGGGCCAATTGGATATTAAATTCGTCAATATCTGATTGACCACTGTACTGAGGGATAGACTTTGCTATTTCAATATTTTTTGCGACCAACTTTTGCGCCATTAATTTTTCTTCTAAATCCTCTGCCATTTTTCTTTTTGCGTTTGAATAATTCGAAATAAATTTATTTTTTCAATTAACCTATTTTGGGGGAGGCTATTATATCCTATGAGATATTTTAAAGAGTTTCCTGTAGTAGCTTAGCGGTTATAGGCCTAATTACTTTACTTATATGTCTGTATCTTTCTAATGATTAAATTTTAATTACAAAGTTTTATGGCCTAATTAGTTCGCAAGTTTTCCTCCAATTTCCAACTGCGCCATTTGTAGCGATAAAAGGGATTTGTGGCTATAAAAGAAATTGGTCACAGGACTTAATTGTGGTCATAAATATTGACCGCGTCAAATGTATAATATTATGCTCAATAGCCGTGAACTTACATCTTATAAGTTCTTCGATAGCGCCGCGTATAGCGCTAAAGATTGTGCCATCAAGGCTTGCGCCACCCTCAATTATTGAAAGAAAATAAAATGTGTAGCCGCATAAATGTGAACTCTTCTCCTCGAGCTATCTGGAGATCAGATTCCCTGGGAACGTACCTTGGAGATCTGCGAACTAATTACCTGTCGTTAGACTAGATACAGACATATAAAATGAAATAAACACAGGTAAAAAGCAATAGATTTATTGAGACTTATATATTTAGGTGAACAGCAGAGGGTCACTTCAAATGACAACAACGGTGACTGAGATAACAACAATGATAGAATTGCAAAGCTTGAACGCCAAAATAATTCTGTCCATATAAAAAAATGAGAGCACGAAAAACACTTTTCTTCACTATATATTCTAAGTCCTGATCATGTGCCGTGGGAGCTACCCCACGATTGGCCTAAGTCCTCAGGCGGGCCAAACCCTCCGTCCAATAATCTGTCCTAAATATTTCTGATGATTCAAACGTTCACACGGCTTTTATAATTTAAACTTCCTTAGGAATATTGTGTGTAGCATCTTTTTTATTTCCCACTATCTAAGTGAAATCCAAAGCTGGTTCTTTATCTGAGGCTAACTGCAATTTTTCTCTTTGCTGATTAAGGACTTTTCTTCCTTTTTAAAACTAGATTTAAACTTAATTAGAGGAAGTCGGAATTATCTTTAGAAAGAGGTAACTTTATTCTTTGCATTTTAAATATATCATTTTACTCACGGTACACATCTACTATTTGAAGCTGTCTAAGAGTTTCTATAATAAGATATAATAATTTTAACTACTGATCCCACACCGAACCAACTTCTAGCCTCATTTCCTAATTTTAACGCAGCAATACTATTCTAATGCATAGCCCTAGTCACTTAAATGCAGTGAACTGATGTGTCATACAAGGATAGGCCCTTCTTTAAAGTTTTTGATCAGCTGAATTATTGAACCTTTCAACTACGCTGAACAAAATGGGTATCCCAAAATTTTCATTGGATCTAATTTGGGAACTACTGGGCGTGGGGGAGACTGGTTGTCCTCCAATCACTTTTGACTAAGTAAACGGGCACTGGATCTTTCAGTTTGCAATCGAATGAGCCCTTTTTGGAGTTTCTACGACAAATTCTTCCATATACATTGCCCTGGTCCCGAAAAAATACAAAAACAGAAAATAAAGAAATAATACATTGTGTCCACATCACTCTTTACTTAGGCAGTGGTATTACACTGCGTCTTGGGAATGATTTATAGAGTAGCCAAAAATTAAATTTGTAAACTGGTTTTTTCAACTGAAAGTAAGGAGCAGCTTTTAAACTAATTTGAATAGAAATTATTCTTTATTTGAGGGGGACTGTCTCCTGTTAAACTTCTTACTCTTGACTCTGAAGTTAGACTTTTTATCCTAATTCTTAAGGACATTTACTGAAACACAAAGACCATTGAATTCGAAAGAGAAGGTTTTTCAGAGCACTAAAAATTTTAGCATAATAAGTGAGGAGTTGAGGAGTGGACTGCTCCCCATAATATACAGAAAATTTTATCTTCATTTTAAGTTTTAAACCTTGCTGCTTACTTTTGTTGAACATTATAGACTTATGAAAACAATACGTTTGCTAAGGCAGAAAAAAAACGACCAATGTTTCAACGCTCTCCGGGTTTGGATTGGTAGCAAAGCTTAGAGACAATTTTTTTTTTAAAGGCAATGAAAAAGCTGTTAAGTAAAGGAAGAGTAAGTAAAAATCAGAAAATTAAATGAATTACAAAAAATACACAAAGTTATAGCCTACTTATGAAAAATAAGATGGGAACAACCAACATTCTGATCTAGTGAGCAATGCCAAAGTGTTGAAGAGACATTATTGAACCGCGTCGAAATTTTTAACTTGGATATCAAACACTGATATATTTAACACCTTCAGACTCTTTATTTGTAAAAAGAAAGCGTTTTCAAAGTATTTTGTTAAAGTAAATCAAATAAGAATTTCTAGTATTGAGTGTTATCGGGTTATATTGATATTTTTAATTCAACTTTGAATACCAAAAACTGACATATTTGATGCCTCTATACTTCATAACTATAAAATATTATGACTTTTCAAAGTGAACAACTAGATCAATATGATCACAACTGAGAAATAAAAATCAAAAATTAATAATAAATAAAAAACACGTGTCCGTTCTAAGGAAAATACAAAATCAAATATTTTTGATAGTAGCGTAGTTTTATCAGGAATGCCCCCTTTTAACTTGTTTTCCTTCTTTTTCTATAGCTGTATAAATTTTCCTGTGTATTAATAACTTAGGATGTTAACAAATGAATATTCGGAATCATAGACAGCGCGCTAGCGCTGCCTAAGTAAAGAACGATGTGGGCACAATGTGTTTTTTTTCCATACCCCGGCACTTCGTATCGAGGGAGTTATCGTAGAAACTTCGAAAAGGGCTCATTCGATTGGAAATTGGAGTGGCTAGTGCCCTTTTTAATAGTCGAAAGTAATTGGAGGGAAACTAGCCCCCCCCCCCCACGCCCATCATTCCCCCAAACACATCCAATCAAAATTTTGAGAGAGCCATTTTTTTTCAGCGTTGTTGATTTCCATATAGAAAATATCTTTTTGAAGAGGACACTCCATCACAACCCTCAGGGCAAGGGTTTTAAGTTATGCCCTGAGGGTATATAAGAACAATGTTGGCACAATGTACCCTTTATTTTTTTTTTTCTTTAGAGCAGGGCACTTTATGTGGAAGGGATCGTCGTAGAGACTTCAAAAAGGGCTCATTCGATTGGAAATCGAGAGTTCTAGGGCCCTTTTTAATAGTCGAAAGTGATTGGAGAGCAATTGCCCCTCCCCCGCACCCATCATTCCCCCAAACACATCCAATCAAAATTTTGAGATAGCCATTTTGTTCAGCGCAGTTGATTTCCAGATAGGAAATATATTATTGAGGAGGACACTCCCCCCAGCCCTCGGGGCAAAGGTTTTAAGTTATGTCCCGAGGGCATATAAGAACGTTGTTGGCACAATGTACTATGTATTATTTTTTTCCTTTAGAGAAGGTCACTTCATATGGAAGGGGTCGTCGTAGAAATTTCAAAAGGTGCTCACTCGATTGGAAATTGAGAGTTCTAGTGCTCTTTTTAAAAGTCGAAAGTGATTGGAGGGTAACTAGCCCCGCCAAGCCCATCATTCCCCCAAACACATCTAATCAAAATTTTGAGATAGCAATTTTGTTCAGCGTAGTTGATTTTCAGATAGAAAATATGGTTTTGAGAAGGACACTCCCCCAAAACCCTCAGGGTAAGGGTTTTAAGTTATGTCCTTGGGGCATATAAAATTCTTATAGAAGGCGTTGTCGTAGAAACATCAAAAACGGCTCATTCGATTTGAAATTCAAAGGGCTAGTGCTCTTTTAAAAGTCGAAAGTGATTGGAGGGCTACTACCCCCCCCCCCACGCCCATCATTCCCCCAAACATATCCATTCAAAATTTTGAGGAGCCATTTTGCTCAGGGTAGTTGATTTCCAGATAGAAAATATATTTCTGAGGAGGACACTCCCCCACAACCTTCAGGGCAAGGGTTATAAGTTGTGCCCTGGAATCATATAAGGTTTTTATTGAAATCTTTGTCGTAGAAACTTGAAAAAGGGCTCATTCGATTTGAAATTCAAAAGGATAGTACCCTTTTTAATAGTCAAAAGTTATTGGAGGGCAACTAACCCCCCTCTCACGCCCACCCTTTCCCCAAACACATCAAATAAAAATTTTGAGATAGTCATTTTGTTCAGCGTAGTTAATTTCCAGATACAAAATATATTTTTGAGGAGGACACTCCCCCACAACCCTCAGGGCAAGGATTATAAGTTTTGCCCTGGAGGCATATAAGGTTTTTATTGAAATCTTTGTCGTAGAAACTTGAAAAAGGGTTCATTTGATTTGAAATTCAAAGGGATAATACCCTTTTTAATAGTCGAAAGTTATTTGAGGGCAACTAACCCCCCTCTCACGCCATCCTTTTCCCCAAACACATCCAATCCAAATTATTAGATAGCCATTTTACTCAACATAGTTGACAGTTTTGGAAATTAGGTCTTTAAGGATGACAACCCTTCCCCTCGCATCTCTCAGGGCAAGGATTATAAGTTATGCCCTGGGTCATATAAAGTTTTTATTGAAAGCGATGTCGTAGAAACTTCAAAAGGGCTCATTCAATTGGAAATTGAAAGGGCTAGTGCCTCTTTTAATTGTTGAAACTGATTGGATAGCGACTAACGCCCCTCTCACGCCCACCATTTTCCAAAACTCATCCAATTAAAATTTTGAAGGCCAAACTATAAAGTCTTAAAAAACGAAAAGATTTAAAGTATTATTTTCTTTATCCCTGAAAAGACTATGTCAATATAAAACGAACAGAAATTAATTTTAAAAACTTTTTCCACAAAATAAGTTTTTCAAAGAAGAGTAATGAACTCCATTAAACCAAAAATTAGCAAAAATAAAATCAAATAATCTACCAAGCGTAAAATTACCACAAGTCAGCATCGATAAATAAATCAAATTCAAAACGCACAGAAATTACAATAAATAACAGAGTAAAACTCAAAACGAGCAGAAAATAATATAAGTTGGGCGCAAAACCCCTATGCCTTCCCAAGGCCATAAAAAATTTTTTACTTTACTGAAAAAATACAAATGAATATGCATTGTCAGTTTAATATACATATACTGTTATTTAGCAATCAAAATGTTTATATTATTAGATTTGTTAAAGTTATAAAAGTAAAAACATTTATATTTTTTCAGTAAAGTGCAAATTTTTTTCTGGCCTTGGGAAGGCATAGGGGTTTTGCGCCCAACTTATGTTAATTTCTGCTCGTTTTGAGTTTTGAGTCCAAGATTTTTTTTGAGTCCAAGATTTGAGTCCAAGATTCACTCGAGTAAAACTAAGAGAAACAGCCATATACTACTTTTCAGCTCTCCAAAAGCTGGTGCCAAGCCATTTTCGCAGGTGGCGGTGGTGCAAACTCATGGCTTTGGCTAAGAAAAATGAGAGTTATTAATGCTAAAACTACTAATAACTCACTGCAGTACTGCAGTACCGCTTGAAGCCAACACAGCTATGTATAATATCCCAATAGTTATTAATGACTATAAAAAGGAGTAAAGATCCTAGAGAGCCATTGCTAGCACAAAGGGCATCAAATGAGCGCTTTGGCCCTTAAAAAGGGCAGTATAAATTCAAATTTCAAATCAAATGAGCCCCATCTGAAGTTTATACGCCAAACCACTCGATAAAAACCTTATATGCCCCCTAGGTTAGGTTAGGTTAGGGGCATCGCTTACAGCCCTTGTATCAGGGCTCTAGGAGAGGGGAGGGAGTTATTCAACCCTAGAGGTATTATTATATGTTTTTTTACTATTTTGTTTTAAATTGGATATTTCACAATTTCAACCAGACGTGTTTGATGAAAAGAGAGGTAGTTAGGCCGGGAGCTAGTTGACCTCCGTCACTTTTGACTCTTAAAGGGGAACTAAAACTTCAAATTTTCAAACAATGAGCCACCTGAAGTTTATACAACCATTCCTTCTATAAGAACCTTAAATATCCCCAAGGTATAACTTACCTCCCTTGTCCCCAGGCTTTGGTGGTCTGTAACAACCCCAAAAGCCTTGTTACATGATATTTGGAATCTTTTGAATAAAATGATTATCTCAAAGTTTCTACTGTCTGCAATTCAAGAAAACACGACGTGGGGGAGGGATAACTTTCCTTCGATCACTTTGACTCTTAAAAAGGGCTCTATAACTTCTCATTGCCTTTCTAATGAGACCCCTCTGAACTATTTACGACATCTCTATAACTTCCGATTATGTTTCTAATGAACCCATCTGAACCATATACGACAAACCTTTCCATAAAATACTTATATGCCCCCGCTTACAACCCTTGCCCTGAGGGCTGTGGGGAGGTTATCATCCTTAAAAACATTAATTTTGGGACCCTTCAACTACGCTGAACACAGATTGCTATCTTAAAATTTTGAGTGGATGTGCTTGGGGAAATCATGGGCCTGGAGGGGTGACTGGTTTCTCTCAAATCCCTTTTGAGTCTTAAAAAGGGCACTATAAGTTATTATTTCCAATCAAATAATCCCAAGCTGACGTTTATAAGACCAGCCATTCCATAAAAATATCATTTGCCCCAAGGACATAACTTAAAACCTTTGCCCCAGGTCTCTGGGTGGCTGTGTCAGCCCTAGAGCCATCGTTATATTTTGGACTATTTTAAACCAAATGGCTATCTTACAGTTTCAATCAGATGCGTTTGGCAAAAAGACGGGTAGTCGGGGGAGGGGTACTTGTTGCCCTCCATCATTTCTGACTCTTTAAAAGGAACTGGAACTTCTAGTTTTCAACCAAATGAGACTCCTCTAAAGTTTATTCAACCATCTCTTCCATAAAAACCTCAATATGCCCCTGGGGCATAACTTACAGCCCTTGCCACTAGACTCTGGGGGTTTGTTGCAACCCCAAAAGAATGTTTGTATGATCTTAGGACTATCTCAATAAAATTGCTATCTCAAAATTTAAATTTTATGCATTTCAGGGCAATGCAATGTGTGTTTGTGGGGGAGGGGTAGCTCCCCTCCGATTGGTGTTACTCTTAAATTGGCACTAGAACTTCTGAGTCCCAATCCAATAAGCCCCCTCCGAAGCTCATATGACCAGCCTTTCTATAAAATCTTTATAAACCCCCCGGGCACAACCTACAACCCATCCCCTGAGGGCTGTCGGGGGAGGGTGATCATCCTCAAAGACATAATTTCCAGACCTTTCAACTACGGTGAGCAAAATGGCTTAATCAAAAGTTTGACTGGGGGAAATGATGGGTGGGGGAGTGCCCTCCAATCAATTTCGAATATTAAAAAGGTAACTAGCCCCTGGAATTTCCAATTGAATGAGCCCTTTTTGAAGTTTCTATATGAAATGCCCAGATCTAGAACAAAATAATAATAATAATAATAATAATAATATTACATTGTCTCAATATCGTTCTTTACGTAGGCAGTGCCATTGCACTGCCTATGACACTGGACCTGAGGACCTGAGAACAAAGATCACGGATTAATGTTTATTTGTTTGTTTGTTTTTGTTTTTTTTAACAGGGATAATCGTATTGAACTAGTGATCATAGAAGCTCGGGATAGGGCTTATTTGATCGGAAATCGAAAGTTCTATTCCCCTTTTTAAGTGACCAAAAATATTGGAGGGCAGCTAGCACCCCTCCCGCGCACATTTTTCCCCAAAGTCACCTGATCAAAATTTTGAAATAACCATTTCTTAATCATAATCGAAAAGTCTAATAACTATGTCTTTGAGAATGACTTACGCCCACCCCCCCCCCCCAAAGTTATAAACTTTGCCCATTGCATTATATAGTATTGATTACTGTGAAGTATACAGACGTTTTCAGGGGGATTTTTCTGGTGGAGGGGGGAGGTTGAACAGGAGGATCTTTTCATGGAGAAAATTTGTTATGAGGGAAGGGAATTTTCAATAGAGGGGGAGTCGGATTTCCCAGCATTATTTAGAAAACGATCAGAAATTACATAGAAAAAAACAAGTTTTTTTCAGCTGAAAGTGAGGAGCAGCATTAAAACTTGAAACGAATAGAAATTATTACGTATATGAAGGGGATCACTCCCTCCTCAATGTCTCGCTCTTTACGCTAAAGATTTCTTAGAACTTTTAAAAGACCTCATTATTCTAATTAAACGACCTTTATGATTCAGGGGTCATTCTTAAAGAATCGGGACAAAATTCGAATTTTAGCTTAAAGAGCGAGCTGTTGAGGAAGGGTAGACCCCCCTCATATGCGTAACAATTTCTGTTCATTTTAAATTTTAATATTGCTCCTTAGTTTCAGCTGAAAAAACTTATGTTTTTTATTTAATTACCAAAAACATTGGAAGACAACCAGTTTTTGCCTCCATGCCTCCGAAAAAAATTTGAGAAATTCATTTATTTAGCACGCTTGAAGGGTCAAAAACTATGCCTATGGAAATGACATGACTCCTTACAACCTCTGGGCTGTAACTTATGGGCTGTAACTTATGCAATTTCCTATTGTTTGTATGAACAATTGTTATTGGAAAAGATACAAAAACAATTGGAGGAAAATTTTCTGGGGGGAGATTTTACACGGAGAGAATTATCCGTGGAGAACATAGCCTGCAAGAGGAATTTTCCAAAGAAAGTTATTCAACTTTTTTTAATTCGCAAAATAGGCTTCAGTCCCTTTAACCTTAATTTTTTCACATACAATCCATCAGTTCAATCCATTAAACGTGCCAAATTCTGGAATATACTCGCGAAGCACCTTTTTGTGCAGAAAGTTTCTGTAAAACCAATAAACATTTTCCGAAATGAAGGTAAGAAGAGAGACGAGGTCATCGTACTTGGCTTTGGTAATTGCATGGTCGTTTGGAAACTTCTGGGTTAGAAGTGGGATGGTAGATACTTGACCCCGCTTTCGTAAATTTAACTTTTGAAAGGCTCGTTTTCCTTGTGGTAGGTTTTGAACTCCACAGTACCTAAATCCTTTGTGTACTGAAACCAGCAGATTTCAGTCCATTTGAACTCTTTTTTGTCAGTAAAATCTACGATTTTATTCTTTTTCATCAAATGAGCATTCATAGGTATCTTGCCTCCTGATGATATTTGCCCAGTCAGTAGGCATGCTTCATTGAATGTTGTTTTTTCTGCTTTTTCTATCCTTGCATGGTCCAAATCAAACTGTAAATTTGTGTGACCCGGTTTCAGATGCTTCTGATTAATTCTTTCTAGGTGTATAGCAGGAACTTTGGACATAAAGTAAGACAGCATTCTAGTAATAATAGGATTTCTATTGTGACAACTGTATATATCTGAGACAAGTACATCTTGCTTCAGATTTGGAATCTAGCCAAATATCAAATATAAGGAGGAGGTGATGCCACTAGCACCTTTTCTGACTGCCCCTCGTGCCAAAAATAAAATTGTGCGATTTCTTTCCATCTCCTGAAACATACACCGCCATATTACACGTCCAGAGCTGACATTAATAGCAGATAAATTTTGCCTTAACATCTGGGGTTAGAAAGCATTGGTGCATGTCAAATATTCTGAGTTTGAAACTTCCATCCAAATTCAGTGCTTTTTCTATGTCTTTCTTTTTACCCTCTGGCCCTTAAAATGGACTTGGACTCTTTCTGCGTAATGTCTTTTATGAATTTGGACTTATGCCCTTTTGGCAAATTTTATGATCATAATTAAAGATAAGCCCATTTTTAATAAATAAATTGATAGATCTCTCCGTGTTCTTTCAAACGATACGTTTAACTCTTTTTCGGAAAAAAGTTGAATTGGGCTCATTCTGCAAAGCTCCTCAGAGGTGTACAAATTATTCTCTAGTATTTATTCCCATTTTTGTTTAGTATTTTACTTTAAACATAACGAATAGTGGTAAGCTCATAAGCATTTCTTTTAAACGTTCTACCCTGGTCGTGGGTACATTGTTCTTTCTGATTTACCGTCATTACAGGCTATGAGTAGATCCACTTAAAATAAATAACAAAATTATAACAATGCCATTTTTAGGAATCAAAGTAAGGTTTTCTAACAACAAGAATATATTTTCATTCCTATAAGAGTACAATTTACAAGTTTATATAACGTTTTTGAATACAATTTATGTAAAAAACATGTATACGATTAACTCATTAAAAGGTCCCGGTTAGCACCGGTTTAAGAATTAAAAGCACTAAGATCTGGCTATAGATAAAATCTACAAAGATTGTGAAAAATAACTGTACGTATTAAAAATATTTTCTGTGATAAAATTTAGCATCCGTTGCCTGGTCGTCGTATCCCAGGAATTCGTCGTATACCTCCTCCTCGTCTTCCTCCTCCTCCTCTTCTTCCCCCTCCCCCTCTTCGCCCACCTCCTCCTCTTCTTCCTCCTCCGCCTCCTCGTCCTCCACCGCCTCCGCTTCCTCCACCTCCTCTTCTTCCTCCTCCACTACCTCTGTTATTACAGAGTTGTCTTTTCACTCTTTCATCTACATCCCCATCTTCTTTAGGCTTTGTTTCAGGGTCTGATGCCCCCACTGCAGAGTTTTTCACAGGCTTTTCACTCAATGTTGCTATGGCAGCCGGGACCGCATCAACTTCAGAATTTTTCGGGACACTGGCTACTTCTTTTGTTCTCTTTTTATTGGGTTCAGCCTTTTCAGAATCAATGGATTTTTTAACGTCCTTAATATCAGCATTTGGCTTATCAATGGGTACAAGCCTAAACAAGAAAAAAAGACTGTTTAGTAATGAATGAAGAAAATGTATGTAGCATTAAAGGCTAGTGCTAATTCCATAACCAAGCTTCTAACTTACGACAATAGTTTCAGGTTTTACTTCTACTGCAGTTTTTTAATCAAGACAAATTGTTAGATTTATGGTAGCACCAAATGGGAGGCCAGCGAAAACAACTGGTAAATTTACGAGTGTTGCCAAACGAGTATGAAATCCTTTTGTGATGGTTTTTGGCTTTATAAGTGAATGAACCTTGATAAATTAATGTAGAGATTAAGCTTTCATTAAAAAAAAATCCAGAAAATCTTGAAATAAGCTTAAAACAATTTTTTCACTGCTGCCAGGTTCTGTTTCAAGAAATATTTGTGTGAATATTTTATAGAAGTAGCAGACTCCATATGCTTTCAATTATAACACCCCTTATCTTCTATCAAAAATCGTATTACCTTAACTATTATTAAATATTAATGGCACAAAACTGATGTTAATTGAAAACCTTGAGTGAATATTTAAATTTTATAAACATTCAAACAGCAATCCAGCATTTTCATTCTTAAGCAGAACTGAAAAAAACCTTTAATGCTCCTATTATTAACTATTAATAATGTCAATTAAAAAACGAACAAGATTTAACATAAAATAACTCAGAAAGAGGTTTTTCAAAACAAAATACAGAGCAAAACATGTTAAGACTTTAAACAAGGAGAAATAAACTCTTGTAATAATTCAACCTTAAAACAACAGAAACTACTATTAATCAATTACTGATTAATTTGAAAAATTTTTTCCACAAAAGAAGTTTTTCACGGTAAAGTAAAAAGTAAAATTACACCTATGATGATCAACAATAGAGTCAAATTATTTTTCAAGCGTAAAACTAGCATAAAACACCCTCAGTTAATAAATGAAACCAAAAACGAACATAAACTATAGTAAATAGCCAAATCACACTTAAACGACCAGAAACATGAGGAGTTGATCTAACACACACACCCCCCCACTCCGTTCCTTCTAAAATCAGGACATGAGTTTTGATAAGCATGTAATCTTAATAGTATAATAATAATTACAAAGTATTAAAGTCATTGAAATATACTTCTTGTTCAAATTCAACTCAAATTCTCGTTCAAATTTCAATGAAACTGTGTTTCAGCAGTCTTTCTCAAAGAATTGCGACAAAAAATTAAACTATAATGTAAAGAGCATATGAAGAAAATAGGAAGTTTATCAGATTTTTTACACTCAAGGCCACAAAAATTAAACAAAACGAAACACAATCTTTTACGTCTGAGAATGTATTATACACTGAACTGTACATCTAGAAACAAAGTTGTCACCGCGCATCGATTTCCTTGAAATCCTAGCGGTAACTTTTTCTAAACAAGGTACAATATCCATTTTCAATGCGGATAGATAGCTTTTAATCTTGTAAGAACTGAAGCTGTTATTAGTTATCCAGAAACAAAATCCCCCCTGTGAACTTTTCTGTTTTGGAGTTCTGATTCTATAAATTCCCTACATTTCTTTCAAGTAAAATTTCCTATCTTCTAAGCTTAACTTCATAGAAATCAAGTATTTATGAATTCTGATAAACTTAATATTGTCTCTTTGACAACCTAGGCAGAATTTTCCAATCTTTCAAAATGTTCTGGGAAGTAACTACTGCAAATCTTCATTTAGAAACGGAGGTTCTACCTCTTTTTACTTTTTTTTAAATTTCTGGTTATGATATTTATTATATTCCAGATCTCTTGTAATAATTCAACCTTAAAACAAACAGAAACTACTATTAATCAATTACTGATTAATTTGAAAAACCTTTTCCGCAAAAGAAGCTTTTCATAGTTAAGTAAAGAGTAAAATTACACCGAAGAAGAGGAAACAAAGAGTCAAATTATTTTTCAGCCATAAAATTAGCATAATTTTAACACCCTTGATAAATAGACGAAACCGAAAATGAACAGAAATTACAGTAAATCGCACCCATTTAAACACCCTTGATAAATAAACGAAACCGAAAATGAACAGAAATTACAGTAAATCGCCAAATCAAACTTAAAACGAGCAGAAACAAGATAAGTTGAGCTAACATCCCCTATGCCTTTTAAAATCAGAACATGAGCTTTAATTATCACATAATCATGTAATCTTAGACAGCTTTTGATCTTGTAAGAAATGAAGCTGTTATTGGTTATCCAGAAACAAAATTCCCTCTGGGAATTTTTCTGTTTTTAAGGTTTGATTCTATAAATTTTCTACTTTTCTTTCAAATAAAAATTTCCCATCTTCCATGCATAACTTCTTAGAAATCAAGTATTTATGAATACTGATAAGCTTCACTGTCTCTTCGACAACTTAGGCAGAATGTCCGTATCTTTCAAAATGTTTTGGGAAACAATAAGTGCAAATCCTCATTTGAAAACAGAGGTTACAGCTCTTTTTACATTTTTTTTAATTTCTGGTTATGATGTTTATTATATTTCAGAACTCTCGTAATAATTCAACCTTAAAACAAACAGAAACACTATCAATAAATTATTGATTAATTTGAAAAACTTTTTCCACAAAAGAAGTTTTTCACAGTAAAGTAAAGAGTAAAATTACACCTAAGATGAGGAAAAATACAGTCAAATTATTTTTCTGGCGTAAAACCAGCATAAAACACCCTCAATAAATAAATGAAACCGAAAACGAAAAGAAATTATAGTAAATAGCCAAATCAAACTTAAAACGAGCAGAAACAAGATAATTTGAGCTAACACCCCCGTGCCTTTTAAAATCAGTACATGAGCTTCAATTATCACATAATCATGTAATCTTAATTAAGTAATCATAATCACAAGGTATTTAAGTTCTTGTAAAGGGAAAAAATCCCGGAATTTGATACCAAAAGATATATCAAAAGAATCAGAGTTTAGTGCTGATTTCAAATATATAGATTTCATCAAGTTTTGTCCTACCAATCAAAAGTTACGCGCCTGAGAAAATTTGGCTGATTTTTTAGAAAGGGGAAAAGAAACCCTAAAAGCTATAGAACCTTAATGAAAATCACACCATCAGATTCAGCGTATCAGAGAACCATATTGTAGAGGTTTCAAAATGCGGAATTTCTATTTTTTGCCAGAAGAAAGAACACTGATGCGTGTTTATTTGTGTTTTGTTTGTTTTTTGTTGTTGTTTTTCCTAGGGGTGATCGTATCGACCCAGTTGTCCTAGAATATCGTGAGAGGGCTCATTGGAACGGAAATTGAAAGTTCTAGTGCCCTTTTTAAGTGACCAAAAAAAATGTAGGGCACCTAGGCCACCTCCCAGGCTCATTTTTTTTTCCCAAAGTCACCCGATCAAAATTTTGAGATAGCCATCTTTCATCATGGTCGAAAATATGATAACTATGTCTCTTAGAATGACTTGATCCCCCAAAGTCCCTGGGGGGGAGGGCTGAAAGTTATGAACTTTACCCGATGTTAACATATAGTATTGGTTATTGGGAAGTATACAGGCGTTTTTAGGGTTTTTTTTTCTGGTAGTGAGGGGGGGGATAGGTCAGGTTTTTTTTTATATAATCAGAAATTATATAAAAAAAACAAGTTTTTCAACTGAAAGTAAGGAGCAACATCAAAACTTAAAACGAACAGAAAATATTAAGTATATGATTGAGTTCGCCCCTTAGTCAATACCTCGCTCTTTGAGCCAAAGATTTTTTAGTACTTTCATAACAGCTATTTATTCTAATTAACAGCCGTTGTGATCATGAGGTAATTTTTAAAGAACTGGAACAAAATTTGAACTTAAGCGTAAAGAGCGTGGTAGCCTATTGACTAGGAGGGAATCCCCCAATATACGTATTAAAAGTATATGAATATAGAAATTCGTTATGTAAGTTAATTCGTAAGTTACGTATATTTATTACTAATAAATCGTTCGTAAATAAAATTAATCAACGTTTGAGATAGTCATTTAACCCAATAAAAGTAAAATTAATATGCAAATTTGATGTTGATTAAACATGTACGGTGAGCCAAAATCAACACCTGCATTTATTCAAAAATGTTCAAAAATTAAATAAAAAAAACAAGTTTTTTTAACTGAAAGTAAGGACCGGCGTTAAAACTTAAAACTAATAGAAATTATTCCATATGTGAAAGGGGTGGTCCCCCCCTCAACGCCTCGCTCTTTACGCTAAAGTTTGACTTTCCCACAGCTCTATTTTTTTAAACAATAAAAAAGTTTTGCGTAAAGAGCGAAGCGTTGAGGAGGGGACAGCCCCTTTCATAAACGGAATAATTTCTCTTCGTTTTAAGTTTTAACGTCGGTCCTTACTTTCAGTTAAAAAAACTTGCTTTCTTTTATTTAATTATAACAAAAAATTGAACTTTAATGTAAAGAGCATGTGAAGAAAATATGATGTTTATCATATTTTAGACACTCAAAGCCACAAAAATTAAACAAAACGAAATGCAATCTTTTGCATCTAAGGATATATTTTACACTGAATTGTACAGTTAGAAATAAAGTTGTTACCGCCCACCAATCTCCTTGACATCCTAGTGGTAACTTTTCCCAAACAAGGTACAATTTGAATTTCCAATGTGGATAGACAGCTTTTGATTTTGTATGGACTAAAGCTGTTATTGGTTATCCAGAAACAAAATTCCCTCTGGGAATTTTTCTGTTTTGAAGTTTTGATTCTATAAATTCCCTACATTTCTTTCAATTAAAATTTCTTATCTTCCAAGCTTAACTTCTTAGAAATCAAGTATTTATGAATACTGATAAACTTCATATTGTCTCTTTGACAACCTAGGCAGAATATCCGTAACTCACAAAATGTTCTGGGAAAGAATAACTGCAAATCCTCATTTACAAACAGAGGTTCCAGCTCTTTTTACTTTTTTTTTAATTTCTGGTAATGATGTTTATTATCTTTCAGAACTCTTGTAATAATTCAACCTCAAAACAAACAGAAACTACTATTAATCAATTACTGATTCATTTGAAAAACTTTTTCCACAAAAGAAGTGTTTCACAGTAAAGTAAAGAGTAAAATTACACCTAAGATGAACGAAAATAGAGTCAAATTATTTTTCAGGCGTAAAACTAGAATAAAACATCCTCAATAAATAAATGAACCAAAAACGAACAGAAATTATAGTAAATAGCCAAATCACACTTAAACGACCAGAAACAAGAGGAGTTGATCTAACACCCCAGTGCCTTCTAAAATCAGAACATGAGCTTTAATTATCACATAATCATATAATCCTAATCATATAATCATAATCAAAAAGTATTAAAGTCCTTGAAATATACTTCGCGTTCAAATTCAACTCAAATTCTTGTTCAAATTTCAATGAAATTGTGTTTCAGCAGTCTTTCTCAAAAAATTGTGACAAAAAATCAAACTTTAATGTAAAGAGCATGTGAAGAAAATATGATGCTTATCATATTTTAGACACTCAAGGCCAAAAAACTAAACAAACCGAAATGCAATCTTTTATGTCTGTGAATGCATTTTACACTGAATTGTGCATTTAGAAATAAAGCTGTCACAGTGCACCGATATTCTTGACATCCTAGTGGTAACCTTTTCTAAACAAGGTACAATTTATATTTCCAATGATGATAGACAGCTTTGGATTTTATAAGAACTGAAGCTGTTATTGGTTATCCAGAACCAAAATTCCCTCCTGGAATTTTTCTGTTTTGAAGTTTTGATTCTATAAATTCCCTACATTTTATTCAATTAAAAATTTCTATCTTCCAAGCTTAACTTCTTAGAAATCAAATATTTATGAATACTGATGAACTTCATATTGTCTCTTTGACAACCTAGGCAGAATTTCTGTATCTTTCAAAAGGCTTTGGGATATAATATCTGCAAATCCTCATTTAGAAACAGAGGTTCCAGTTTTTTTCCTTTTTCTAAAATTATATTTCAGACGTTTAATTGCATAAAATCAAATAAGAAGGCAAGCGCTCTTTTATATCCAAAAATGAACCAAATACAAAATATTAATTTCTAAAGTTGTTATTGCACATCAATTTTATTAACATCTTAAAGGTAACTTTTCTTCTAGACAGGATAGAATTTGACATGGAAGTTTGTCATTCGTGATAAATAGTTGCATTTGTTGCTCCACAACTGTGACTTATGGTAACAGTTAGCCCAACATTCCAAGGAGCCTTATCCCTGGAAGTCCAGTTTTCTGCAGTTATTTGGGTTTGGGACGTGGGTCAGTGGTTTGACTCTGTAAGCTTAGCCAGAGTCGACCCAGCTCTAAAAGGGTACCTGGAGAAATCTGAGGAACGTAAGCAGGAAGAGTGTGCGAAAGCACAGGATGGCTGGTCCACATTCCACTTCCTGGCTAATGGGCCACAAAATGGAGATCAGCACCGCCGGTTTGGACCTTAAGGGTCTAGTGCCGTCATACTTACTTACTTTTTTTTTACTTACATATCTTTCGTTCGTTTAGGATCCGTTTATCCATCATTAGCAGCATCTGTTATCTTTAGGTTAGATGTGACTATTGATTTTAATTTATGGTCGTCGTAAGTTTTATTTATTCATTGATATATATTTGTCTCAATATTGAATCGTTATAGGACTCCAATTCTGGTTGTATTAGGTTTGAAACAGCTCTTTATTTTCCTTTGAAAATTTTGTTTGAAATTAGCTTAAAATAGAAACATCAAAAGAATCAGCTTTTTGTGGTGCTTCTAAATTTGGGAAATTAAATAAGCTTACAGTTTTCCATAAGAGTGGGGTACCGAGGCCCCTAAGAACACACATGACCGAATATAGGATAAGGCTTGCATTTATGAGTGCTGAGAAAAGAATAGTCCTCATCTTATTCCGGAGACGATAGTTCATGTTGGACAATTATACCTGAAGTCGAAACCCAAATACACTAAATGCCCCTGTTTCTCGAAACTTTAGTCTGGAAAAGCTAATCTTTAACTTGAAGAGCAAGATTTGATGGGATAGTAGCCCTCGTTACATTTAAAGTAACCCTAGACACACTATTAACATCGAACAGAAGTTAAATTAAAAATATTTATTTTTCAAATGGAAGTAGTGGTCATCATAAATAATTAAAATGAATTGAAATTACTGTGAATATGAGAAGAGCTCTCCCTTCCTTATGTCTCTGCTATTTACGCTAAAGTTTGAATCTGTGTGCCTGATGCCATAAAAACCACTACTCAGCAACATGGGCAATTGAAATTTACTAAAAAGTAGTTTGAACAGTGTCTCAGGAATTAAAGAGCTGATTAATGTGCATTTGCTTTAAGCAACGCAATTTTCGGCTGCATTGTTTTAAAAAACAACCAGTTGTACATGTTTTGCACCCATAAATGCTTCCAGTCTAACACTAAGAAATTTTAGTAAGTGTAAGCACTGGGGAGATAAAGAGGTGTAAACCCTTTCATATACAGAATCATTCCTGTTAAATAACAGACTAGGGACTAGGAAACTCGTTACTAGTATTCCGTGGTCCCTAGTCCCCAGTTTAAACTTTTTTGTAGATTGTATGTCCGAGAAAATGTAGGCTATATTAAAAGGATTAGTCGATATAATTTTAGTGAAATCGGTTGTGCTAAAGTTACTATTTTTTAAGTCAATGAAAAAATTGTTTCAATTGAATGTCAGCATCAAGCTTAAAATTTGAACGAACAGATATTTTTCCGTCCATTAGAGAGACTACCCCCTCCATAGTCCTTTGCTTGTTAAGATAAAGCTCTTTAGTACTTTAAAAGAGCTTCTTATTATGATTACATATTCGTTCTGTTTCAGGAACCGGCCTTACGAAATTAGGATAAAAATTCCAACTTTAGCGTAAAGAGTGAGAGATTGAGAAATGGCCGGTCCCCTTTAAATACAAAATAATACCTGTTCGTTTTAAGTTTAACTCCTTACTTTCAGTAAAAGAAACTTGTTCATTTATTCAATTTCTGATTATTTTTCAGATAATACTCTGAAATCTGCGGAAATTCCCACCCCAAACATGAACAAAATATTTTCTAAGGAGATAATTGTTAGATAAACTAAGTGCGTTTATCTATTCTATCTTTTATTTTGGGGTAATCTTCGCTCACTGATCTAAGGAAATAAATTTCAAACTGATCTTAAAAAGATCTTTTTCACTATCAACGCGAGAATGGCTCAAATCGTTTAAAGAATTTTAAAGTCGCATGATATATATATTAATCACACTTCTACTTGGAATAAACTACTTACCAAACAACTGGTAAGATTATAGTCACAAAACAAAAAAGTGCTATCAGCTTCATTGTTTCTGAGACTGACTTGCTGAATTTTGGGCATAATCCTTATATTTGCCGGGTATTCGAAAAACGGAGCACTGATGTCTGAGGTCTTTAACTGCTTTACTAAGCTGAACTTCGGGAAATTCAAATTCTGCGTTTAAAGATAATAAGTGTTTGTTATTTTCTAAGATTGAAAACTTTCCGAAAAAGAAGTTTTTCAAAGAAAAGTAAAGGCCATATCAAACCTAAAATGAGAAGAAATAGAAACCTACAATAACTCAAACTCAAAACGACCTGAAATTACTACTAAAGCATAGACGAACAACAGAATAAATAAAAACCAAGCAAACAAACATACACTAGGTACTAATATAAATGAACAAATAAATCTTAAAACGAGTGAAACTTAAATTGAATATGCAAATCAAGCTTGAAGCGAACAAAAGTCACTAAAAACAAGAGTTTGGGTATTACCTCCTTCTGTCACTGTAAAAGTCTTAAGCCTGCTGCGTCATTGACACTTTACTGAAAGCTAGATGTGTCTTGAACAGTCTTGGAAAGCACAAATATAATCAAACTGAACATTTGACGTATAATGAAATTAATTTTTGAAATATCATCAGTTCAAGATTTTATTTCACTCTAATTCTTTTTCTTTTTTTTCCAATGCCCTAATAACTGGAAAGAAAATATTTGTAATATAATTTGTTTTAAGTGAAGCACCAATGACGCACTGGTTTTTAACTTTTACAGTATGAGAAGGAGGCAATTCCCAAGTTCTTATTTGTAGTGATTAATCAAAAATACTTTTTGCACAAAAAAAAGGTTTTTCAAAAAAAAGTAAAGAACTCCATTAAACCAAAAATGAACAAAAATAGAATAAAATAATCTACCACGCATACAACTACCACAAATCAGTATCAATAAATAAATGAAACCATAAACAAGCAAAAATTAAAATAAGTCAAACTCAAAACAAGCGGAAACTAATCTGAATAGGGTTCTAAACCTTATGTTTTCTAAAAGCCAGAATATAATTTGTAGTTTACTGAAAAAAATTCAAATGAATTTACGGGAAAAAATGTGCATCGTCAGGTTAATATACATATGCTGATACTTATTCCTTAAAATGTGAATTAATATTTTTTTTCTTAAAGTTATAAAAGTGACAACATTTAAAAGAATTATTTTCAGTAAAGTACAAATTATATTCTGGCGTTTAGAAAGCATAGGGTTTAGAACCCTGTTCAGATTAATTTCTGCACGTTTTGACTTTGACTTATTTTAGTTTCTGTTTGTTTTGGGTTTCATAGACATAAACATATTTTATTAAACTTACTTTTTTTAGCACTAAAAGTACTAAATGGAGGGTTATTGACATAGTCTTTTTCAGAGAGAAAGACTGAGCCTCTTCTGAAGTTAAACAACCATCCCTTCAATAAAAACCTTTAATATCCCCTGGGCATAACTTACAACACCCGCCCCTAATCTCTAGGGTTTGTTTCAACCCCAAAATCCTTGTTATATGATATTTAGACTATTTTGAATAGAAAATCTATCTCAAAATTTTTATTAGACGGATTTCGGGACAATAGTAGTATCTATGTATAAGGTCCAGAAGGGAAAAGGCCTGGAGCATGAATATGTGTGCAGTTTCAATGGTACATGCCTTACCACGGGCAGGCATCTAGTACCACAGAAGGGACATGCCTTAGCACGGGCAGGCATCTAGTACTAAAGAAGGGACATGCCTTACCACGGGCAGGTATCTACTACTACAGAAGGTACATGCCTTACCAGACAGGTTTCTTTGTCAGCACCCATTTTCTGGACCAATCAGAGACAAGAAATACAAATGGTATTTAATATACAGTGCGGTTTCAACGGAACATGCCTTACCACGGCCATTCATCAATTACCACGCCTGGGACAAGACTTGTCAGACATTTTTTTCTAGGTTCAATAGCCAAAATTAAAAACCTTCATATAGCGTATTCAAAGGTTAAATGGACTTTTTGTAAAAATGCTAGTTTTGGCCGGAGGTCATATAATCGTGTTTTTTTCTGTATAAATAATGTTTTTACTAAAGATACAGCCAAGCCAAGCATGTTTCTGGCTCAAAACTTGTCAAAAACTCTTAATAACAGTAATAATAATAATTTAATTACCCACCATCTACAAAAAGATTATAGTGGAGCACAACAAAAAAGAAAAAGGAAACCAACTTTAAAAAAATAAAAATAAAGATACGAAACTCAAACAAATGCAGGTGAAAAACGACGTCTCATCAATCTGACTTTGAACACTGAATTGTCCCGAATGGTCGACCATTGCTTGGATGGCTCCGGAATTCCATATTTTTCCAGTCAAGAATTCCGGTATCGCTTGGATATATACAGTAAAAATTTTGCATACTTATAGTAGCACTCCCGGATTTTTTCACAGTCTCTCACTGTCAGCACATGGGAGGCACCGGCAAGGTAGATTACATGTGGCTGGCAAACTGAACGATAAAGTGAGGCTAGAGATTTCCTGGAGTAGCGTCCGTAATTCGGCACTACAGACCCGTAAGCAAGTTTAATGGCGGTGGTTGTTTGCTTGACGATGGATTGCCTGGTCTTACCGATCGTTTCTGCAATCATGATACCCAGATATCGTAGCTCAGACAATGCAGGGACTGCATGATTACCGAGGGTCACAGATTCACTTTTAGGTGCGTTGAAGGTTAAAAAACTCGCACTTCTCTATATTGATAGAGAGCCCGATAGAAAGAAAGTCACTGTGGAGTTGATTCAGGTTATTTTGTAAGTCAGCTTTCGATCAACTGAGCAGAAGGACGTCGTCAGCGTATGCAAGGTAAGACAGGTGGGTACCGTGAAGTACAAGAGAGGGCGAGATGCGGTCCAGAATCTTGGAAATCGCATGTTTGAAAATGAGAGGACTAAGAACGCTCTCTTGCCTCACGCCTCTTTTGATTTTGGCGGTATCTGATGTTCTATCTTTCCATTCGGCAGAAACTATTGAATTTCCGTACCAGAATTTCAATGTTTTCACTATGCTCGCACTTACACCACTCAGCAGTAGAGCATTCATTGCTTGCATGTGGTTGACGCTGTCGAACGCTTTTGAAATATCTATAGTACACATATAGAGAGGCGACTTGTTTCTCTCTGAGTCCATAAGTACGTTAGCAAGAAGGCGATGAGCCTCTGGACAACCGAGACCTTTCTGGAATCCAAGTATTATCCCCGAAATCTCCAGTATCCAGCTCGGAGAAAATCACATACTCAAACATTTTGCTCAGGATGCAAGAGACTGTTATGGGTCTGTAAAATTTACAGTCATTGGGATCTTTTCCTTTCTTGGCGATAGAAGTGGTGACTCTTTTCAGGAAACTGTTTGGTACATAACCCCTGGTGATGCACATCTGGAAGATAAGCTGAAGGTGGGAATAGAAACTTTCAGGTAAGTGCTTGAGATGTTATGTTGTGAGACCGTCGCCATCTGTCCCATTTTTTCCTTTGGAAAGTGCCTTTTTGACCGCGATTTTGATCTTTTCCAGCGATATGGGAACAACACAGCGCTGTCCCAAGAAGCGCACAAGCCAGCTGGTAACTTTCTTTTCATACTGGTTGGTTATGGCAAGATTCCCGTCTCCGTATACCGAAGTATAGTAAGAGTGCCAGTCATGCAGTGTCAGGGAAGTATTAGGTGCACGGTCGTCCGGTCAAATTAGACTTAACCATGATTTCTTGTTCTCAATGAACTGTTGCCCGATAATACGGTACTTTTTCATCTCAGCTTTGTATTTGCGTTTTGTACTCCGTTTTAGCTCGAATACAGTCCCGCGTAACGGTCTTCCGCAAGCAATCCAAATGTTTAGCCACATTTTAGCAAGTCGTTTAGCCGTCTGGAGTTCGATGGAATCGGACCACATCGGTTTCTCTGTCCCAATTTTGACTTTTCTTGTAGGAACCGCTTTCGATTCGGCAGCTTTCAGAGCGTGGGTAACTTGATGATAGTAAGTGTTGAGTTCAATATAGGCTGCCATGTTGGAAGGACCAGTACAGAGTAGATGAAACGGAACTTTTATGCAACTAAGGACCGAAGCAACAGTGGCAATATATTGGGCAATATTACACTTCTGCCAGATTTGCTTGTAGACCCGCCTTCTGGAACAGGCGTTATTAGTGCTCTGTGCTGAATGCAGGTGGAATGAAATTCCGGCATGGTCACTAATCGGATCGTCAGTACACACTGTAACTGGGAAACCAGGGATGGATGTGGACAAAAGTACATGGTCAATATTTGACGTATGAACACTAGTATAGGTGTACGTAAAATCCAGGGACTTCGGCCAGATATTGTAAGAGGCTGGGAGGCAGTTTAGAAAGGTATCATACAGGATATGGTCCTTGGTAGGGTCGCAGTTGAGGCCCCCAGCTATTAGCCACTTACTCCCACTACGCTCAAGAGACTCCAAATGTCGTCCAAGGGCATCTGCTGCTTTTGAGAATTTTGCTAGAGAGACAGCATTATTGTAGTTAGTGGGCATGTATACATTGATGAACTCGATTCCCTCAGCAGAGACACATAATAGATTACTGCTTCTAATCGACGGCTTAGGCGATAGTTCCTTCCTAGCGTATATTGCCAGGCCTCCGGACGGACGCCCTGCTGTAGATCTTGCGAGTTGTATGAAGACATCGTGAGACCGGGATCTGTTTAGGAAGTTTGTATTCAGTCCAGAAAGCATATGCTCCTGGATAAACATTACTTCATAAATCTGGAGAAGATCGTCTATGGCCTTTTCTTTATTGCGACAACCATTAGTATTCAGACTAAGAGCTTTAAGAGACCTATTCGTTGTTTACTCTTGTTTTTCAGAATCTCTCTTAATTTAGGGTATGTTAAGCTGAAGTAGACATGAGGTCCTTCGCAAGAAACGTATTTGGAGTCCTCGTTGCATGGCGTGTAATAGCCTCTAGCCTGAAGGTATCTTGCATCTTGTCCAGAATTAATTGCATTATTAGCGCTTTCTAATAATGATAAAAAGTTGTATCATTTGCGTAAACTAACTCAATTTGCGGAAAAGGTAATCCATTGGAATAACTCTGCTCTGAATGACCTTAATTGGTGACTGAATAATAAGGGTGAAACAGAGCTCGATAACAGTGTTAATTGTATTGTATGAAGGTGGTAAAAAGGGTTAAACTGTTTACCAGTTAAGGTAAGCCCGAAGGGGGTGCTAACTCTTGCACAATTTAATATAAATTTGGAGTAACATCATTGGTATCAATCTACGGAAACGATTATTTTAATTGGATTGTATGAAAGTAGTAAAAAGGGTTAAACTGCTTACCAGTTAGGGTAAGCCAGAAGGGGGTGGTAACTCTTAGGCAATTTATTATAAATTTGGAATAGCATCGTTGGCATCAATCTATGGAAAGGGTTAACGATGGCAAGGTGATCATGGGACTTGACTTAGCTTTACTTCTTGACTGTGTTCTGTATAATACACAAGTACCATTTGAACAGTGTTGCCTATCTAAAATAGGGTTTAGCATTGGGGTATGCTAAAAAGTTGAAACTAATAGAGTCATAGGCGCCAAGATGACCTTATACCTTGACCTAGCTTTACTCCTCGACTGTGTTCTGCATAATGCACAAGTACCATTTGAGTAGTGTTATGAATATAAAATATGCTCTAACATTGCAGTATACTATAAAGTTTAAACTAATAAAGATGTAGATGCCAAGAAAAGGATTTTCAATAGTGAAATTCAATACAATCCTTAGAAATCCTTAGAAATCAACTATTGAGATGATTATGGGTTTGAACCATCAAGGACCGCAACCATCAATGACCCTAACCACCAGGGACCACAACCTCCAATGGGTCTCCTCCCTCCAACTCTTTGGGGCCCCCTCGCCTCATTTTATATACTTTTTTTGAAGTTTTTTGAACACTTTTTAATCATTTTTTGAACATGATATATTTTTTCAACTTTTTTTACATGTCTTCGAATTAGATAAAACACAATTAAAACTTAAGAAATTCACATTTAATGTTTTCCAAGTTCAAAATAGAAATAATATAAATATTTTAGTAGTGACCTTTACTATTAGAAAAATAATGACTGTAATAGCACTTTTTTCGGACTGATTTTTTTTTTTACTTAGAAATTATTCAATTTTTTTACGTGTCTTAAAATGTCATGAAATATGCTTGCGGCTCTACCAATCGTACTCTATGCTCATTCATAGACACGACGCGGCTTTCCCACTGGATCTCTATGCCAAGTTATCGACACTACCTAGTTTAATCAGTATTTTTTACGCAGTGGAAGGATAAAAACATAATCCATGTCTTTAAAAAGTGAAGATGAAGCATTTTAAGAAAGTGTAAGGATTTCTAAGGATTGTACTGAATTTCTCTATTGAAATTCTTTTCTTGGCATCTTCATCTTTATTAGTTTCAACTTTTTAGTATACTAAAATGTTAGAGCATATTTTATATTGATAACACTACTCAAATGGTACTTGTATATTCTACAGAACACAGTTGAGGAGTAAAGCTAGATCTAGGCATAAGGTCATCTTGGGGCCTATGACTCTGTTAGTTTCAACTTTTTAGCATACCCCAGTGCTAAACCATATTTTATATTGACAACACATTTCAAATGGTATTTGTGTATTATACAGAACAGAGCCAAGAATTAAAGCTAAGTCAAGTCCCATGATCACCTCGTTATCGTTAACCATTTCCATAGGTTGATGCCAACGATGTTATTCCAAATTTATAATAAATTACCTAAAAGTTACCACCCCCTTCGGGCTTACCTTCACTGGTAGGCAGTTTAACCCTTTTTACTACTTTCAAGCAATCCAATTAAAATAATCGTTTCCGTATATTGACACCAACGATGTTATTCCAAATTGATATTAAATTGTGTAAGAGTTAGCACCCCATTCGGGCTTACCTTAACTGGTAAACACTTTTACCCTTTTTACCACCTTCGTATAATCCAATTAAAAATTTTATCGAGCTCCTTTTCACCCCTATTATTCAATAACCAATTAAGGTCATTCAGAGTAGAGCTATGCCAATGGAATACCTTTTTCGCAAATTGAATTAGTTTACGCAAATGATACAACTTTTTATCATTGTTAGATATCGGTAATAATGCAATCAATTCTGGACAAGATGCAAGATACCTTCAGGGTAGACGTTAATAGAGTTAGTAACAAGTCTTGAGACAGAAACATGCTCGGCTTGGCTGTATCTTTTAGTAAAAACATTATTTGAACAGAAAAAACACGATTATATGACCTCCGGCCAAAACTAGCACTTTTAGAAAAAGTCCATTAAACCTTTGAATACGCTATATGAAGGTCTTTAGTTTTGGCTATTGAACTAGAAAAACGTATCTGACAAGTCTTGTCCCTGGCGCGGTAGTTGATGCATGGTCGTGGTAAGGCATGTACCGTTGAAACTGCACTGTATATTAAGTACCGTCCGTATTCCTTGTCTCTGATTGGTCAATAAAATGGGTGTTGACACAGAAACCTGTCTGGTAAGGCATGTACCGTGTGTAGTACTAGATACCTGCCCGTGGTAAGGCATGCCCCTTCTGTAGTACTAGATGCCTGCCCGTGGTAAGGAATGTTCCTTCTGTAGTATTAGATGCCTTCCCGTGGTAAGGCTTGAACCATTGAAACTGCACACATATTCATGCTCCAGGCACTTTCCCTTCTAGACCTTATATATGGATACTACTGACAATATGATGTTCGTGTAGGGGTGTGAGGGTAGCTGCCCTCTGATCACTTTGACTCTTAAAAAGAACAATAGAGCGTCTTACTACCATTCCAATGAGCCACCTTTGAAGTTTATGTGACCACACTTTCTATAAAAACCCTCTATGTCCCCTGGGCACGATATACAACCCTTGCTCTGAGGGCTGGTGGGATTTGTTATCCTCAAAGACATAATTTCCAGACATTTCTGATATGCCTAACAAAATGGCTCTATCAAAATTTTGATTGGAAGTGTTTTGGGAGATGGTAGACGTGGAGGGAGACATTTGCAGTCTGATCACTTTTGACTAATAAAAAAGACACTAGCCCTCTCAATTTCCAATCGAATGAGCACTTTTTGAAGCTTCTACGACAAAACGTTCTATAAAAACGTTATATGACCAAAGGGTATAACGTACGACCCTTGTCATGAGGGCTATGGGGGCGGGTTGTCATCCTCAAAGGAATACTTTCTAGACCTTTCAACTACGTTGAACAAAATGGCCATATCAAAATGTTGATCGGAAGTGTTCGGGAATGTGATGGGTTGGGTAGGGGTGAGTCTCCCTTCGATTACTTTCGAATATTAAAAAGGGCAATATCCCACTCAATTTCCAATCGAAACAGTACTTTTTGAAGTTTTTACGACAACACTTTCTGTATAACATTATATGCCCCAGGGCATAACTTACAACCTTAGCCCTGAGGGTTGTTGAGGTTTGTCATACTCAAAATATAATTTCCGGACCCTTCAATTACGTTCAATAAATTGCTGTATCAAAATTTTGATCGAAAGTGATAAGGGAAATGATGGGTACGGGGGGTATGATATAATTTCCAATCGAATGAGCCCTTTTTGAAGTTTCTACGACAACGCTTTCTATAAGACCTGATGTGCCCCCAGGGCATAACTTACAACCCTTCCGCTGAGGGCTGTGGAGGGAGTGTCATCCTCAAAGACATAATTTCCGGACTTTTCAACAACATTGAACAAAATGGCTATCTCAAAATATTAATTGGGTGTTTTTGGGGAAATGGTAGGCGTGGTAGGGGTGTTAGTTTTCCTCCAATCACTTTTGACTAATAAAAGGGCACTAGCCCTTCAAAGTTTTCAAATTTTCTATTACAACGCTCTATAAGAACCTTATATAGCCCCCAGGGTATAACTTACAACCCTTGCCCCTTGGAGTTTGGGGGGGGGGCTGATCATCCTCAAAGATATAATATCCAGAACTATCAACTAGTTGAAAAAAATGGCTATCTAAAATTTTTATTGCATTGTTTGGGGAAATGGTGGGCGTGATAGGGAGGTTATTTGCCCTCCAACCAATTTCGACTAGCCTATTAAAAAGGGCACTAACCCTTTCAATTTCCAATTGAATGAATCTTTTTTTTAAGTTTCTACGACAACATTTTCTATAAGAAACCTTAAATGCCCCTAGGGCATAACTTGCCCCCAGTGTCATCGTTAAAAACCTAATTTTCAGGACTTTCATTTACGTTGAACAAAATGGCTATCTACAAATTTTGATTGGATGTGTTTTGGGAAATGGTGATTTGAGAGGGGGCTATTTCTCCTACAATTACTTTTAACTATTAAAAAGGGTACTAGCCCTTTCAAATTCCAATCGGATGAGCCCTTTCTGAAGTCTCTACTAAAACGCTTTCTGTAAAAACCTTATATGCCCCCAGGGCATAACTTACAACCCTTGCCCTGAGGGGCTTGGGGGGTTTTTCATCCTCAAAATCATAATTTCCAGAACTTTCAACTACGTTGAACAAAATAGCTATCTAAAAATATTAATTGAATGTGTTTGGGAAAATGGTGAGTGTGAGAGGGGGTTAGTTGCCCTCCATTCAATTTCGACTATTAAAAAGGGCACTAGCCCTTTCAATTTCCAACCAAATGAGCCCCTTTTGAAGTTTCTAAAAAAAAACTAGAAGAACAGAACCTAGAAACCTAGAAGAACAGTTTCTAAAAGAACAGTTTCTAAAAAAAACTTATATGCCCCCAGGGTATAACTTAAAACCCTTGCATTGAGGGCTCCGAGGGAGGTTGTCATTCTAAAAGACCTAATTTCCAGAACTTTTAACTACGTTGAACAAAATGGCTATCTCAAAATTTTAATTGGATGTGTTTGGGGAAATCGTGGGCGTGAGAGGGGGTTAGTTACCCTCCAATCACTTTCAACTTTTTAAAAGGGTACTATCCCTTTCAATTTCCAATTGAATGACTTAATGAAGTTTCTACGACAACGCTATCTATGAAAACCGTATATTCCCCCGGGGCACAACTTACAACCCTTGCCCTGAGGACTGTGGGGGGAAGGGCTGTCATTCTTAAAGACCTAATTTCCAAAACGTTCAACTACGTTGAACAAAATGGTTATCTAAAAAATTTGAATGTTTTTGTTTGGGGAAAAGGTGGGCATGAGAGGGAGGTTAGTTGCACTCCAATTACCTTCGACTATTAAAAAGGGCACTTTGAATTTTCAATCGAATGCGCCCTTTTTCAAGGTTTCTACGACAAAGTTTTCAATAAAAACCTTATATGCTCCTAGGGTAAACTTGTACTTGAACTTGTTCTTTATCTGGTTCTCACGACAACTTTTGAAGATATGTCTTCAAATAACAGGTTCTCACTTCCGTCGTTGTAAATAGTCTGTAAGTGCACCAGACGGTCAGGGGCTATCGCACTAAGTGTTTCTAGCCTTATTTACGATGAACTAATTGTTCTTCAGCTTGTTTGGTAGGTGGAACAATTAATTAGTCTCAATTTTTGTTTCGACTCTAGCGATAAGAAGAGTGGACTTGCAGTTATGGAGTGCACCTAGATACTGAAGGCTAGAAAGCTCATTTCGCCTTGTGCTTCTGGAATATAGTAGATACCTATGTAGCCTTACTACGGTCTCCTAGAGCTAGGTTGGCTAGCACGGACAGATTTAGATAGGAGAGATTGTCGCCTCTAGGGGATATAGGTGGGGCTGATGAAAGAATGGGGTCAAGACGTTGCATATTTCAAAAAATAGTTGTCTGGCTCCAGGTCCCCCCCGTGGTTTTAGAGGTGATCTTCACCTCAAAAACAACAGAGTATTCATAGGGTATCATGTATCCTGGTTTGACAGTAAAACAAAGCTATCCTAAGAGATGCCATACCACGGTTTGCTAGAACTAGGTTAGATATGCTTGCCTTTGTTCCACACCACCCAAGGGGTCAAGGCTAAGGGTGCACTTTTTTTTTATAGATGGTCCCCAGAAGGAAACAACCTCTGGTATTTAAGTAGAAAAACAAGGTGTATGCAGTGTCTAAAGTTGTTCAGGGAAGGCCTATAGAGTGTCGGTGGTCAAGAAGGATGGGAGTGTTTACACTCATTCTCGTCCTTCCGCTTCTTTTTTAGAATCTTTTTCTTATTTAAGAATACAGAGAGGGATCATCAGGCCCCACCTCACTCATTGTTGACTGAATTGACAGTACAACAAAGCTATGCTAACAGATGCCATACCACGGTTTGCTAGAACTCGGTTAGATATGCTTGCCTTTGTTCCGCACCACCCAAGGGGTCAAGACAAGGAACAAGGAACGAGGAACGAGAAGGAACGAACGAGTTCAGACAAGGAACGAGTTCTCACTACTTTTTTGAAGATATGTCTGAAAATTCCCTGTTCGTCATGCACTGGAGAATTCAAAGTACCTTTTCTCGTTCTAATATATTTTCTAAAATTCTATAACTCCTTCGGATGATTTCCTACATAGGTATCTACTATATTCCAGAAGCACAAGGCGAAATGAGAATTTTTTTTACATTGAACTAGCCTTCAGTATCTAGATGCACACCATAACTGCAAGTTCACTCTTCTTATCGCTAGAGTCGAAAAAAAATTGAGATTAATTAATTATTCAACCAGCCCAACAAGCTGAAAAACAATTTCCATCGTAAATAAGGCTAGAAACACTTTGTGCGATAGCCCTACTAGCGATATTCTAGATACTGAGCAAATTTCAATTTTTCAATTTTTGGGTCATTTGCCTGGGACTCTGGGCAACGCCCCCAAAAATTCACTATCTGGGCTTTATTTGTCAAAGCCTATACAAAGCCTAGTCCAGAAAATCTTAGTTTAGTGATATAAATACTAAATACTGTCTAAGGCAATATTTGGCCTGCCTGCATGGAAATTTATAGGCCTGCAGGAAACATCTTTCTTATTAACCTTTTATTTTCTGACATATCTTCAAATTCTCAAAGTAATAAATTATTCTAAATAAAAGCTTAAAACATTATCAGACGTCCCAGTACATCATAGGATTGCTTATTAGTGCTTATAAAGGTGTTCCAAGCATGCCCCTACACCTTAGCTAACGTTTCAGTAAATTTTCGGACATGTCAGAAGAACTTCCTGTGCCGAACGTGGTATACCCTTGAACAGGTGTACCTAATGAATACACATTTAAATAGGCTGCAAGATGCCTTAATTGCACCAATGAAATATATTGAAGATTAAGCGTGGAAGAAGACATCTAAAAGACCTTTTTTGTACTTATAAGTTTTATTAATAAAAGAATTTACAAACATTACTAAAACACTTTATTCTTAGGGCTTTGAAATCAATACTATACAGCTAGGAAAGGGTATTTTCCACTATAAAGTACTGAAATAATATCAAAATAGTACTGCAATGATATAGTAATCAAAAATATAGTAGGCTACTGCATGAAAATAACAGTTTTGACCGATTAATCTTGTACTCGCTTCCAATTTGGTCCGAGAACTTTTGTAATCTGACGAGAACGAATATAAGCCATATAATGTATTCAACATTTTCTTGAATTGACCTTTCCCTTATTCCCTTTAACCAGTGGCTATACATATTTTCCCTTGTAAAATTAAAACCTTTTAAAACATGCAGAAATCACCTTCTAAAAACAGTACAACACCCTCCCTTTATTTTTTAGATATGGCTCTTAAGTTTTATCATCGGTTCTTACTCTTAGTAAAACACTTAATCTAATTCAATATCTTTTCGTCTTTAGTTTTATGTTCCTTATTGTTGAAAAGGAAATAGAAACTAAAACAGTTTTTTGAATGAACCTTCTCTTTATTTCCAGTGATTTTGTAACAAATTTAACTTTATTATGAAAAAGGTATATAGAATTTAAAACATTTTCTTGAATAGCCCTTTTCCTTATTTCCTTCATCCATTGGTTTTATATATTTTCCCCTGTAGAATTAAAACCTTCTAAAACCTACAAAAATCAAACAGTTCGTGATAACGAACTGTAAGTAAGGAGCGACCCGGCTCAATGGTAACCGAAACTCTAAAAAACGAAAATTTCGTAAAGAGCGAAAATTTTCGAAAATTTTCGAAAATTTAGCGTAAAGAGCGAGGCGTTGAGGAGAGGACAGTCCCTTTCATATACGGAATAATTTCTGTTCGTTTTAAGTTTTAATGTCGCTCCTTACTTTCAGTTTAAAAAACTTGTTTTTTTTATTTAATTTCAATAAAGGAGCGAAAAACTGTCTATGCACACAACATCACCATCCTTTTTTATGATTATTTTCTTCTATTTTCCCGTTCATTTTTTCCAAAAATGCGCATTTATGTTTATTCAGAATCACCTCAAATTTCCCGGAAATGCACAACTTATACATTTGAATCAGTCTTAAAGGCAAGGAGAATAATTTTCGTCATCAAATTGCGCAGTTAGCTCAAAGTGTTTGAGCAGAGCCCATAGATGTTTCTCGGGGGACAGTCTCAACCTCCCGACCATGCCTTCCCCTTCCCCCATCCTGATGTGAGGAAGCCATCTGAAACAATGTATGAAAGAAGAAAAATGCGCGGGAAAATGACACTTCTTACCGCCAAGTCAACAATTTTCGTTGCCTCGTGGCTTAAAACAATCTTTTAAGATTAATTATTTCCTAGCCAATGTGTGTGAGAGACAAATCAAAAGGAAAATTTATGGTTTAAGGGTACCTCACATATTTTTACGGCACTTTGTGCGAGAAAATAATGTTCTAGGCCCTCCACCGAATGCATTCTTAAGTAAATAGGTAAAATGAAATTTCTCAAATTCTGAATTTCAAAGAAACTTATACTCTTTGCTACACAATACTTTAAATAAGCATTCTCTTCTCTTAAATAGGTTTTCAAAGGGATGCAAATATAAGAACAATTGCACTTTTTGATAACTTATTTCGAAAATTTCTTTCGCTTTGTGGCAGAAAATACTTTCTCCTACCCTTGCACTAGCTTTATTATAGAAAGTGTTTCTACTTCAAACTTTTATTTCAAGAATACGAGTGGGCAGGCTTTTGATTATTTAGGCAAGTTTTCATGGTCCATTCTCAAAGGAAAAGGGGTTGCGACAACCTCGACTATCAATGTTTGAGCAAGTGCAACGTGTCTTCGGATAGCCATTGATGCAACCTTGTTCTTTGACAGACTCCCAGCTCCCCACTGTTCTTCTCCATTACTTTCACCACCCTCTTCCTTAGACACTGCATCAGTTTATTCAGATTCTTCAACAAACTTGTCTTTATTTCTGGAGTTTTCAGAACAAGGACCAGAAAGACCGTCTGAATCATTTTCACCAGTTGGATCTACATCTTCGGCGTCATCAAAAGATTCCAAGTAATCTCCTTCAGGAAAGTCATTGGTTAAGCTTCGAGTGGACCAAAATCCAAGAACGCGTGCAACAGATGAATGAAGACAATGTTAAAAACATGAAGTTCAGGAAAGGGCTCATATCCTACAGGCTTCAGTGACACTGTTCCCAGACTTAGTCCCAAAGCGGAACATCTTATCTGTCATTGAAAACTTCCTGATTGCACCTTGGATTGCTGAAAGGATGTTGGTAATTGTATGAGAATGCTTATGGCTCTAGAAATGTGAATGATAGTAGTGCAACCTCTGCTCATTTTTCATCTTTCTGGGGTAGTAGGCAGTGATACCTATAAAGCCGGATCCTTTTGCAGACCAGCAGTGAAAAGTCAAGCTAGTCTGAGTGGCAGATCTTAAAGCAGGCTTCTGAACTTCTTTCTTTCTGGCAGCAAAACTTATGTGACGATGGACGGCTCCCCCAAATGTTGCTTGCAAGCCCCCTGTTGTATTTTTTTTAAATAAGCTGTCTCATATCTGCCTTATCAAACACAGAAAGTGGCAATTTGTCCATAAACAGGATTTTGCAGCAGAGCATCCGCAGAACAGCTTGTTTTGATCGATTGGAAATAAAGAACCGTTGTTTCTCTGCTCTTCTTATTCCAGATTTCATTAATCCATTGCCCTTTGTGTCACTTGTTTTGCTATCTGAAGCTTTCTCAAGGGAAGCAACCTGATTTGGTATATTTTTTTTAGTTGGCTTGGGTTTGTTACTTGCTGCACCAGCCGCATATACTTTATCTTTATGCATATCAATTGTGTGCTTCCTTTTAAAATAATATCTAAATTAAACCCCGCCGCCGCGCCGGGGGATCGGCCGAACGCCGCCGACGAGAGGCCCGGTCAAACCCCGCCGAAGTGTCGCAACGCCACAGGCGCGCTGCAAGCCCACCACCACCGGCAGAGGCGGCGGCGTTCCATCGACTTTAAATTAATTTTGCGGCAATTCTTTATTGCGTCAACCGCAAAGTCGGAGCTTTTCCTTCTCGTGTGGTTTAGTATTTTGATTTTCCTGATTAGAAATCAAGCAGGGCTTGCACTATCCCCGAATTTTCAGGTATTTCCACGAAAATCTATGCGTTACCCCGAAAAAAATTTGGTTTCCCGTATCCCCAAAAATCACGCAATCACGGTGCCACCCCTATCGATTTATCACCAGTGAGTTTCCCTGCCAAATATTACTTTGCATACCATAATTCTTCATAACTATTTTGTTCGTTAATTTTCGTCTCTTTGTTACTTTGCATAAAAACCAGACAGATGCAATATGTAATTGCAAATATTGCAATATACACAGTTCTTCATATGTTGACAAAAATAGTATCATCTTTATGAAATGAGTTTAAATCATTTCGAATGCAGTTTTCCAATCGCTATTTCTTACATCATTCATAGTCAAGAATTTTCTTTTCAAGTTGAATAGAATTATAGAACGCATTCATTACTATACAGCGTCAGCCTTCAGTTGGATATTGAAGTTGATAGCTGAAAGATTGTTTCTACAGCTGAATTGTAAGTTTGAAGAATTTGTTTTTCTTTTGCTGTTTTTAGATAATATTTTTTTAATGTTTAGTACACAATTATTGAACGCCTGATAGAACATACAATCTTCTTTCTGAATCATTTTTACCCCCCCCCCCCCAAAAAAAAAAAAAACTTCTATTGAGACAAAATTTAGATATAGACTAAGCTATGTACAAGGTTGGGGAATTAAAGATTGAAATGGAAGTTACCCCAAGAATATGATTCATAAATAAATTGTCAATTATTGCCAATAGGGGGGGGGGGGGGGTATGGGCTATCATTTTTAAATGATAATACCTCTTTTTTTTATTGAAAGCAGGGATGCCAAAAAGAATATTTTTTTTTCATTTAAAGTGGAGACAGAAGAAAATGATATCAAATTCCCTGGGAAACCATTGAAACATTTTGATAGACCCAGGGCCTCTCATTAGGACTCGTTCATTGTCTTGGGTATTTTGCAATTTCTCATAGGCTACTGGCCTAATTTGGCTTTTGTGTGTGCTCCCTTTTAGTTAGATTCTTTGGATCTTATTGAATGCCATGGCGAATCTATGACTCAGTTTTCCAATAATTTGAGGTATATCTGAATAATTTCGACATTTTTGTTGTTGTCTTTGTACCCCTTTACACATACCCTCTTTTTTTTTTCAAGGAACCTTAAGCTGTTTAACGTTATTTTGCGTGTTCGTTTGAACCATATAGTGACCTAATTAATTATTAAGTAAATTATTTTTGTAATGTAAAGCTGAGACGGTGTCCTATCAAGGTGGTATCCAGAGGGGGGGGGGGCATTACATATAAATCATAATATCTCATTTTTTTTATTGAAAGCAGGGATGCCAAAAATTTTTTTATTGAAAGCAGGGATGCCAGATTTTTTTTTTAATTTAAAGCAGAGACGGCATCCTATTATGGTGGTATCCAGAGGGGGGGGCTGAGCTATCATATTTGAATCATAATACCTCGATTTTTTTTTGAAGAAGGGATGCCAATAAGTTAATTATTTTTTGTAATTTAAAGCAGAGACGGTATCCTATCAAGATGGTATCCAGAGGGGGGGGGGGGGGCATAGGGAGCTATTATATTTAAGTGATAGTACCTTGATTTTTTTTTTTATTGAAAGCAGGGATACCAAGAAGTTGACAAAAATTAACAAGATTTTCGTGAGTTATACTTGATACATCACTTGTATGGTTTTATTGTCCAAACGAAAAGGGACATATGCGTCCAATCCGTTTTTTTCCTATTGATGAAACGTGTTTACTTTGAAAACATTCATTCATAAGTACCTGGCAGATTCACACTAAAACGAATTGGTGTGACGACAGCGATATCGACATCCCCACCTAATGTTGCGCTCGATTGACAATGGCGCCCTTCGTCCAGCGCCCAAGTTACACTAAAAGGCCAGGTCATAATAAAAGCTTTCAATTCGGGAGGTTCAAGGACGAGTCTTTGACAGTCTTATGACCTCAGGGTACTAGATCTTGGAACGTTCTTACATATCTACAGCGGTTTAAAAAATTTGATCACCCCACAAATGATTACCAAAAATATGCACAAAAATAACAAATGTAACGTTTGGAATATTATAACACTTTTTTCAAACCTTTGGACAAAAGCAAAAAAGGCTAAATACCCCTAACTACGCTTGAAAGCTATTTTGAAAAGAAAATCTTTGGAGATTTCCATGGATATGACCATAGCAGAAGCTTTGAGCCTGGGTGGGGATCAAAGAGGAGTCTTTGAGTATTTTGACCACACGTGACTTATTGTTACGACTTTCTTAAATTTGGTAATTTTTGTGAGAATTTGGAAATCAAAGCTTAAACTCAATAACTGATACTAAGTGTCTTAACATATTGCTTGGATTAAAAGTGACGAACTAGGAAGAAAATCTCAACATCTTCCTGGAGCTACTTCAGTCTGCATATTGTTTCATTTAATTATATTTAAAACGGACGAGCCTTTCATTTTTTACCTAAGAAAATAGCTGGCACTTCATTTTTCTTCATACCGAATAAACCATTAAGTGTTTTTTGTTTCATTGTAATTGAAGTGTTTTCATGTGAAGTGTTCATCATGTATTCTTCAATTTGATAAATTGACTCCTTTTAGATGCTGTTTATAATTTGACTGATATTAGGTATTTATTATTTATTAGTTTATAATTTGGAATAAATCCCCAAAAGAAAAAAATGAATAATATCCAAAAGGAGCAGCCAAAACCAATAAAAAAGCAGCAGTTCAGCCTTAGCCTACATGACATTTATTCTATAAAGTAGCCAAAAAAAACTTTAAAATGCTTTTTTAATTAAATTGTTATTAAAAACCAGTTTTTAATACAAGAAGGCTTTTTAGGAATCCAAAAGAGCAAAAAAAGATAATAAATGTCAAAGTCGCCCCTTTCCACTGTTTTAAAGGTGACAGAACAGATATAGGTAAAGGGCATTATGAAAAAATTAAGCTTCTAAGTTCAAATTTATATTCAAAGTTTTTACCCAGATAACTGACGAATTTTGTGATACGGTATTTGAAGTTTTTATGCAGTAATGCTTGATGGAAAAAAAATACTAATTTTGATAATTATTTATGTTAAGAATACATAGCTACGAGCTACATAGCTACATAGCTTACCCGTGCCCCAGCCATTTAAACATTTGCCTCTCAATTACTTGGACTATCTGTCTTGGCTTTCTCTGTCTACAATTACCCAGCCCAGTCTTGATGCAACCTATGCAACCTATTGCCCAAAATACTTGATAACTTCAATTCAAAATCAACGGTACTTCACTACTTCAACTACTCGTATTATGCAAGGGTTCTGAAACGCTACAGCCATTTCGTTTCTACCAGATTTCTACTTCTCTTGATGAACAATGAAGAAGATCAGTTTCCAGTCAGTGACTTGTGAATTTTTGAACTCATGAATAGGCTCGAATCTGTTGTGAATTTAAGCTGTGATTTGAGAAAGATTGATGAAAACATTAATGTTTGCGGTCAACATTGATCACGCCGGCGGTCCGCCGTCGACATCTTCCCGGCGGCGCAGCGGCGGCGCGCTGTTTTTCCCCGCCGCCGCCGGTCTTCCCTCATCGGGGCTGTGCCGGAGTCTAATCTAAATTTCATGGCAGAGACTCCCTTAGCCTTTAGAGACGCTCTTCAGAAATATCACCTAATACTTTATTTGCTTCCTTTTTTCAGTAGGATACCCAGAGAGATGTCTTAAAACAAACAAGTCGTCATCAGAAAATGACATCATGCTTGTCTTAAAACAAAGGTTGATGTTAGGATTTTTCACAAAACTAGAAGCACCTTCCAGTAGCCTACCATTTTGAAAATTACACCTCCAGCAAAATATCTTTCCTCTTTCGTTTCAGTGGCGTAATTAGAGGAAAGGGGCCGATTTCCCCCTTCGTTTGCGCAATGACCTAAGAAAACTCGTCGGAAAATAAAAGCAAAATGACAGCTCCTAACTACGGTTTTCTAAAAACTTAGCCAATTTGCAGCACAGTATTCATTTTTGCGGGAATTTACTTGTCTATAATAGGTATTTAAGAGACAGATACAAGAAATAATATTCTGCTTAGTGACAATTTTTTAATATATTGTGCTGTATTGCAAAAAATACCGTGTTCACCGGAAGACGTAATATCCAACAAAATGAGAACAGTGTATCAGCATTTTATAAGATTCTCACCAGCTAGGCCAGAGTCAGCTAGTTAGGCCACTGTTTCAATTCTAGGTTTTTCCTTGAAAGGGTTTCCATTGATTATATTTAGAGATGGTTTTATTAACATGAGAAAAAGTATATTTGGCATCTTGAAAAAGTATATCTTGTTATGTTGATGCAATAAAACGTGCCAGCAGAAACATATATTTCTACTGGACAAGACTTCAATACATTTACATTCCTCTCTGACTAAACATTTAAGAAAATTTGCAATTAATAATCGGTATTTATCATGCATAGGCTAGTATGGTAATCACAACAGGTCACTGTTATCTAGCAGCATAAATTCCATAAAAACCGTTGAATTAAAGTTTTCCTGGTTAAAGGTGCAAATTACTTCACATATAATGTAGGTTACAGAGGCCCTACCAATAGAACCAGGATATACAGTAATAAGTGATTTTTTTTTTAATCCTGCTTCACTTAGACAGCAAATATGCAACTTTGCTGCTCAATTGATTGAATAATATACACAAAAATATAAGTTGTTTTAGTGGAACAAAACTGGACCTTTACCGTTCTCCCATTTACACACCTACCTACTAACATCTGACTCCAAAGCCGCAATTTTGCCCAGCTGAAACAATCTAGCAGCACATTTTATATGTTAGACACGCTGAGTACCATTTTATTTTTCACTTTTAATCATTTTACTTACTTCTACTTTAGGTTGACGCTGCAATTCCAAAAACTGTGTGGGGGTAACCAGGCTTCTTCAAAATTTCAAATTATGATTTAAAACATTATTTTGTAATTCCGGAATTTCTTAATATCTCATTCTCAAGTCCATAAACTAAAATCGTGAACAGAAGAATAACAGGTAGTAAAAAACAGAAACAGGACAAAATAGTTATTATGAAAATAGAAACAGAATAGAACAGCTAAATAAAATACAGGTCATCTGTTTTTGTTCTGTTTCTGTTTTTTTTGTAAGAACAGAACAGAAACAGGTGCTTTAAAAACAGAACTGAAAAAGAAAACAGAAACAATGCCAATGCTTACACCCAATCAAACTTTTGAGATAGCCATTTTGTTCAGCATAGTCGAAAATTTAATAAATATGTCTTTGAGGATGACTTAATCCCACAGAGCTCCTGGGGGAAGGGCTGCAAGTTATGAACTTTTCCCATTGTTTACATATTGTATTGGTTAATGGGAAGTAAAAAGACGTTTTCAGGAGCAATTTATTTTGGTGGGGAGGGGAGGAGTCGGAGGAGGGTTTACGGGGAATGTTCTTTTCATGCAGGATATTTCCTTCGGGGAAGGGACATTTCTATGATGGGGGCACCAGATTTCTCAGCATTATCAGAGGCAACGCTATAGCGTTGCCTATAGTAAAGGCCATGCGGCTCCAATATTTTATTATTATTATTTAATTTCTTAATTTTTTTCCCCCAGAGGCTGCACTTCATATGGAAGGGGTCGTCGTAAAAACTTCAAAGGGGGCTCATTTGATTTGAAATCAAGAGTTTTAGTACCCTTTTTAAGGGTCGAGAGTGATTGAAGGCAACGAATACCCCTTCTACGCCCAACAGGTACCAAAACACATTCAATGAAAATTTTAAAATAGCCATTTTTTTCTACGTAGTTGATTTACAGATACACATTATGTTTTTGAGGAGGACACTCGCCCATAGCCCTCAGAGCAAGGGTTGTAAGTTATGCCCTGGGAGCATCTAAGGCTTTCATAGAAAGCGTTGTCGTAGAAACTTCAAAAAGGGCTCATTCGATTCGAAATTCAAGGGGCTTGCGCTCTTTTTAATAGTCAAAGGTGATTGGAGGGCAACTAACCCTCCTCTCACACCTACCTTTTCCCCAAACACATCCAATCAAAATTTTGAGATAGCCATGTTGTTCAACGTCGTTGAAAATTCTGGAAATTAGGTCTTTGAGGATGACACCCCCCACAGTTCTCAGGGCAAGGGTTATAAGTTATTCCCTGGGGGCATATAAGCTTTTTGTAGAAAGTTTTGCCTTAGAAACTTCAAAAAGGGCTCATTCGATTGGAAATTAAAATGGCTAGCGCCCTTTTTAATGGTCGAAAGTGATTTGAAAGCAACTAACACCTATTCCACGCCCACCATTTCCCCAAACACGTCCAATCAAAATTTCGAGATAGTCACTTTGTTCAACGTAGTTGAAACTTCTGGAAATTATATCTTTGAGAATGACACTCCCTCCCACGGTCTTCAGGGCAAGGGTAATAAGTTATGCCCTGGGTGCATATATGGTTCTTAAAGAAGGAATGATCATATAAACTTCAGAGAGGGCTCATTTGATTGAAAATTGAAAGTTATAGTTCTCTTTTTAAGCGTCAAAAGATACTGGAAGGTAGCCAGCCCCCCCCCTTCCACGCCTTTTTTTCCTAAGTGCATCTGATAAAAATTTGGAGATAGCTATTTTGTTAAAAATAATTCAAATATCATATAACAAAAACTTCGCTGTCGACACAACCCCCCGGGCCTGGGGCCAGGCGTTGTAAGTTATGTCCTGGGGGCATATATGGTTCTCATGGAAGGGATGCCGGTATAAACTTCAAAGAGGACTCTTTTGATTGGAAATTGAAAGTTTTAGTTCACTTTTTGATAGTCAAAAGAGATTGGAGGGCACCTAGTCCCCCCCCCTCCGAGCCTTTTTTTTTCTCAAACCCATCTGATAAGAACTGTGATATAGCCATTTTTTTTTAAATACTTCAAAGACCATATAACAAAAACTCCAGGGTTAACACAACCCCCAGGGCCCGAAGGCAAGCGTTGTAAGTTATGTCCTGGAAAATATTTGGTTCTTATGGAAGGGATGCTCGTAAAAACTTTAGGGAGGGCTAATTTGATTAGAAATCGAAAGCTCTAGTTCAGTTTTTGAAAGTCAAAAGAGATTGGACGGCAAATAGCCCCCCCCCCCACGCCCCTTTTTCCAAAATGCGTCCGATAAAATTTTGACATAGCCATTAAGTTAAAAATTGTTCAAAAGGCAGATAACAAAAACTCAGGTGTCGACAAAACCCCCCACGGTCTGGGGGCAGGCGTTATATTTTATGCGCTGGGTAATATATGGTTCTTATGAAAGGGATACTCCTTTAAACTTCAGAGAGGGCTCATTTGATTGGAAACTCAATGTTCGAGTTAACTGTTTAACAGTCAATAGAGATCCGAAGGCAAATAGCCCCCCACGCCATCTTTTTCCAAACCAATCGGATGGAAATTTTGAGATAGACGTTTTGTTAAAAAAGAAAATAGTTCAAAAGTCGGATAAGAAGAACTCCGTTGTCAATACAACCCCCCAAGGCCCGGGAGAAGGCGTTCTAAATTATACCCTTAGGGCATGTTTGGTTTTTATGAAAGGGATGCTGGTATAAACTTCATAGAGGGCTCATTTGATTGGATATTGAAAGTTCTAGTTCACTTTTTAAGAGTCAAGAGATTTAAGAACAACTAGCCCCCCCCCCCCACCAAGGCTCCCCAAGCCCATCCGGTACAAATTTTGAGATACTTACTTACTTACTTAGGTCCTCCTACGCCTGGGGGCGCATAAGGCAGCAACAGTGATTCGCCATGACGACCTGTTCTGAGCCTTCAACCATAGCTCCTCCAACGAGGACCTCGCCAGCTTCGGCTCCTTCATTAGTGACCTGCCAAGGGTCATTTTCGGTCTCCCTGATTTGCGGAGACCGGGGGTGTCCAACACCTTGCGTCGTGCGGCAGCCTTCCTTCCCTCATTCGCACCATATGCCCCCAATACATCCATCGCCGCTTTCTAATGAGATGAAGGATGGGGGTATGATTTGTCATACGATAGATTTCATCATTTCGTATTCTTTCTGTCCAATGTATATTTAGGATAGACATTAGGCAAATATTGTCGAATACCTGGAGTCGTCGTTCTAGTTGAGCAGTGATGCTCGAAGTTTCGCAGCCGTACGTAAGGACAGAGACCACATTGCTATTATAAATTTTAAGCTTTAACTTTTGGGAATATTTATTATTTCTCCAAACATTTCTAAGGTAGCTGAAAGCAGACCCAGCCAATGTTATTCGGCACAGTATTTCTCTTTCGGAATTGGCATCTTGCGTAAGAATGCTGCCGAGATACTTGAACTCTCTCACTTCCTCAATTTCCTCGTTGTTAACCAAATGCTGCCGAGATACTTGAACTCTCTCACTTCCTCAATTTCCTCGTTGTTAACCAAAAGTCCTTCGGCTAAGTCAGGTATAACTACATTTGGCATTTATTTGGTCTTGTTAGCATTTATGGAGAGTCCGACAGCATTTGCCATACGACCGAGTTCATTAATGTTGCGTTGTATATCTTCTGGGTCGTGGGTAATAAGTGCAACATCGTCAGCAAAATCACCATCATTGAGTTCTCTCAGTGGATTTAATTGTAGACCGCCACTAAAACTGCATCCACGGAGAACCAAATCTATCACTATGGCAAACAGTAATGGTGATAGAATGCAGCCCTGCCTTACAACTGACTGAACAGAAAACCACTCCGTTAGGCCACCCTCTGTCTGTACTGCGCAAATGATATCATGATATAGCGCTTTAATTATATTTACAATTTTGGTCGGAATTCCGTAATGCACTAAAATCTTCCACATGGTTCCGCTTGCCATTCATTGGATTCATCCAGCAGGACTCTCAGGCTAAATATCAGGTCACAACATGATCTATTCTGGCAGAATCCGTGCTGCTCATCTCTCAGAACTTTCTCCACTTTACTTTGAATCCTTTCAAGAATTATTTGGCACAGGACTTTGCTGCCAACAGACTGTAAAGCAATACCTCTCCAATTATCACACTTAGTCTTTTGTCCCTTTTTGAAGAGTTTTACAATTTCTGCCTTCGACCATTCACTAGGGACTTTTTCTTCATCCCAAACACGGGAAAGAAGTTCAAATATGGGTTCGGCTAGGGCGCTTCTACTGTACTTCAGTAATTCTGGTGATATGCCATCATTGCCTGCAGCCTTTCCGTTTTTCAAAGTCTTTAGGGCCTCCTTGACTTCACTAAGCATGAGAGGTCCGGAACATATTCCGAGATCAAACAGTGGTTCTGCAGGGATATTTAAAGTAGTTGTGGGAGGTATCTGATTTAGTACCTCGCTAAAATGCTCTTTCCAGCGTCGGACTATGTGATCAGTCTGGGTTAATAAAATGCCATCTTTGCTTTCAACTTGGGTCGACGACGCCTTTGAAATACACGCTAACTGCTTCGTTATGGCATACACAGTACGGCTATCCCCCCGTCTAGCAGCTGCCTCAGCCTGTTTGGCCATAGTTTTGAGGTACATCCTCTTATCATCCCTGGTTGCTGCTTTGACTTGCTTATGGAGACGCTTGTACTGCGCTTTCAGGTTATCTACATATTCTCTAGAACAAGTCGTGCTATGGTCATATTTATCTACGAGTATTTTGAGTTGTGCCCTTTGATCAATAATATCCCAACTACTTTCAGATATCCACTGCTCTTTCTTCTTCTTGTTGTAGCCCACAACTTTTTGTGCGACCTCTTTCACGGTTTCTGCAATTTTTTCCCACTGACTATCAAGCGACACTTCGTCTCTTAGAAGGGAAAACTTGTTTGACAAAGCTGTAGTATACTTTTGCAATACGTTCGGGTCCTGCAATTTCCTCAAATTGAAGGTTTTCACTGGCCGCTGGGGCTTTGTCACAGTTTTCAGTTTCAGCTTGAACTTGGAAACAGCAATTTGGTGATCGGAATAACAGTCGGCACCTCGGAAGGTTCTAACATCCTCTAGACATCGTCGCCTGCGCCTCGCAATTAGGATATGGTCTATTTCATTTCGTGTTACACCATCAGCCGAGTTCCAAGTATACTTGTGAATCTGTTTATGTGGAAACCATGTTGCGCCGACGATAAGTTCATGAGTAGCGCAAAAATCGATCAGTCGCACACCATTGTCATTAATTTCCCCCAGTCCATGTTTACCGAGGATAGTTGGGGCTTAAGAAGCATCGCCTCCAACTTTAGCATTAAAGTCCCCATACACAGTCACAATATCATGACGATGCGTTTTTGCAACAACATTAGATAACGCACGATAAAAGTCGTCTTTGGTTTGATCACAGGCATCATTCGTTGGGGCGTACACTACAATAACTGTCAATTTGGCCTGTGAAGTGGCGAAACGGGCACGAAGAATCCACTCACCAATTGGTTCCGAGTCCACTAGGCGTTTTTTGGCCCGATTGCTTAGTGCCATTGCGACACCTGCTTCTTTTCTAGTCTCAAGACCGGAACACAAGATGTGGCAAATCTCATTTTTCAAACTCCCAAAACCAGTAAGCCTGGTCTCAGAAAGTCCAGCAATGTCAATGCGGAACTTATCAAGGGTTCTCATAACACTGTTGAGTTTTCCTGGCTGTGTTTCTTGATTAACTGTTCTAACATTCCAGTATCCAATACGAAAACACTCGGCCGTTTTCAAAAATCCTGTCCGGGGGCGTTTATTAGTCTTCATCACAGAAGAAGAAGAAGTCAATCCGAGGCTATCTGTTGCTGTTTCTTGAGTAATCAGTTTTTACCATGGCGGGTTACTAGCCCACCAACCAACCAACGAATTGGAACAAAATGGTCAGCTTAGATTAGTATAAGCAGGGGTACCGCGAGCAGGCTGCTGACCACCGCCCCCAAATTTGAGATAGCCAGTTTTTAAATAATTGTTCAAAAATTAGATAACAAAAACTCCGGTGTCAACACAACCCCCCAGAGCCCAGGGAGTAGGCGTTGTAAGTGTTGTCCTGGGGGCATCTATGGCTCTTATGAAAGAGATGCTCGTATAAACTTCAGAGATGGCTTATTTGATTGGAAATTGAAAGTTCTAGCTCACTTTTTAAGAGTCAAAAGATAGCCGAGGGCGACTAGCCCCACACACCCTTTTTTCCCCAAGCCTATCCGATAAAAGTGTTAAAGTAGCCATTTCATTAAAAATAATTCAAAGGTCAGGTAAGAAAAACTCCTGTGTCGACGCAGCCCCCCATGGCCCGGAGGCAGGCGTTGTAAGTAATAATCTGGGGGCATATACAGTTTTTATGGAAGGGATGCTTGTATAAACTTCGGAGAGGAATCATTTAATTGGAAATTGAAAGTTCTCGTTCACTTTTTATGAGTTAAAAGAGATTGGAGGGCAACTAGCCCCCCCCCCCTGCACGCCCTAAATGCATCAGATAAAAATTTTGAGGTAGACATTTTTTTAAAAATAGTTCAAAGTTCAGATAAAAAAAACTCCGGTGTCGACACACACGCCCACCACCAGGGCCCGAGATTAGGCGTTGTAAGTTATGCCCTGGGGGTATATATGGTTGTTATAGATGGGATGCTCGTATAAACTTCATAGAGGGCTCATTTGATTGGAAATTAAATGTTGTAATTCACATTTTAAGAGTAAAAAGTGATAGGAGGGCAGCTAGCCTCCCCCCACACTCCATTTATTTTTTTCCTGAGGCATTTCATATAGAAGGGGTCGTTGTATAAACTTCAAAGGGGGCAAACCCTTTTCACTTTGATATTGTTACTTTGATACAAGTTTTGATACTATGATGAACATTTGATTTTTTTTGTATGTTTGATTTTTGAAATAAGGAAAATTTAAAAGCTTGAAACTGTTTGCAATCAAAAACGAACAAAATTGACTAAAAAAAACTTTCCGAAAAATAAGTTTTTCTAAGAAAAGTGAAGGCCATTTTAAACTTAAGCTCAGCAGATACAAATACCTGTTAGATTTCAAACTCATCACGACCAGAAATTACTATTAAAGAATAAATGAAACCCATAGCGAACAGAAATTTAATAAACAATAATAGGAAAAACATACAACAAATAATAACATAAATGAATAAATAGATCTTAAAGTGAGTAATGCTCAGATTGAATATGAAAATCAAGCTTAAAACAAAAAAAAAATATTTTGCTATTGAAGTATAAATGAAACTTAAAACGAACAGAAATTAAATAAACAATCAATGCAAACAAACATACAATAGATATTAATATAAATGAATAAATAAATCTTGAAACGAGTGAAACTTAAATCAAATATGCAAATCAAGCTTGAAAATCACTACAAACAAGAGTTTGGGTATCGCCTCCTTCTCTCACTGTAAAAGTCTAAAATCTACAGCGTCATTGGGACTTTACTGAAAACTATGTGCGTCTTAAATAGTCTTGGAAAGTATAAACAACATCAAATTAAATATTTGATATATAATGATATTAGTTGTTGAAAGATCCATCAGTTCAATAGTTTATTTCACTCCAATTTCATATTTACTTTCAATAATGAAAGAACTGGAAAAGAAAATATTTGTAATATTATTCGTTTTCAGTGAAGCGCCAATGACGCAGTAGGCTTTTGGTTTTATTTACAGTTAAGGAAGGGGGCTATATCCAAATTCTTGTTTGTAGTGAAACTATATTCGTCTTGAACAACTTTGAAAAAAACTAATAAATTAAAATGAATATTTGATGTATAATGATATTAATTGTTGAAAGCTTATCAGTTCAAAATTTTACTATAATTTTATTGTTTATTTTTAATATTGAGTAGAAAAGAAAATATTTTTAATAAAATTGGTTTTCAGTAAAGCGCCGATGACGCAGTAGGCTTGAGACTTTTACAGTGAGAGAAGGAGGCGATACCCAAACTCTTGTTTGTAGTAATTTTTGTTCGTTTCAAGCTTCATTTGCATATTCAATTTAAGTTTTAATCGTTTTTAGATGTATTTAGTCATTTACATTAATACGTGTTGTATGTTTGTTTGCATTTATTATTTGTTCAATTTCTGTTCGTTTTAAGTTTCATTTAGGCTTCAATAGCAAAATATTTTTTTTTCGATTTCAGTTTGATTTTCTTATTCAATCTAAGCATTACTCGCTTTAAGATCTATTTATTCATTTATATTATTACTTGTTATATTTTTTTTCTATGATTGTTTATTTAATTTCTGTTCGTTTTGGGTTTCATTTATTCTTATTAGTAATTTTTAGTCATTTTGAGTTTGAATTTTAACAGGTATTTGTATATGCTGAGCTTAAGTTTAAAATGGCCTTTACTTTTCTTCGGAAAACTTATTTTCCGGGAAGTTTTTTTTAATTAATTTGAAAAGTAATCATAAATTAAATAAAAAAACCAGTTTTTATCAACTGAAAGTAAGGAGCAACATTAAAACTTAAAACGACCAGAAATTGTTACGTATATGAAGGGGTTCGCCCCCAAGTCAATACCTCGCTCTTTACGCTATAGTTTCAAATATATAGTACTTTCAAAAGAGCTTTCTATTCTAATTAACCAGCCTTTGTGATTCAGGGGTTGGTGATTTGAACTTTAGCGTAAAGGGCGAGGAATTGACTAGGGAGCAAACTTATACGTAATAAAAACATACAAATATAGAAGTTTGTGGAATCAAGGAAAAGCTTTCCTGGACTTAGATGATTCTGATGATTTAGGAATCCTAGATGAAAGCGGGAGCAAAATGAATGAACTTTTAGAGGTTTTGTGAGGTAAGGGTGCTAAAATAGATTTAAAAAGGAATATTAAGAAGACTAAGTCGCTAAGGCTAGGAAGAAGTGAAGATGAAAAGGTTACGTTAGGTCGCGATAAGATTGATCAGGGCAGCTTCACTTATCTTGGTAATATCAAACAGTTCATGGTAACGAACTGTAAGTAAGGAGCGACCCGGCTCAATGGTAACCGAAACTGTAGAAAACGGAATTTTGATACTAATAGATGCATCAAAAGAATCAGATTTTAATGCTGATTTCAAGTATATAGGTTTCATCAAGTTTAGTCCTACCTATCAAAAGTTACACGCCTGAGAAAATTTGGCTGATTTTCGAAAAAAGCGGGAAAGACCCCCTTAAAGTTGTAAAACCTTAATGAAAATCACACCATCATATTCAGCGTATTAGAGAAACCTACTGCGGAGGTTTCAAGCTCCTATCTACAAAATTGTGGAATTTTGCATTTTTTGCCAGAAGAAAGATCACGGATGCGTGCTTATTTGTTTGTTTGTTTTTGTTTTTTTCTTTTTCCCAGGGGTGATCGTATCGACCCAGTGGTCCTAGAATATCGTGGGAGGGCTCATTCGAACGGAAATTAAAAGTTCTAGTGCCCTTTTTAAGTGACAAAAAAAATGGAGGGCAACTAGGCCCCCTCCCACGCTCATTTTTTTCCCAAAGTCACCCGAGATAGCATATTTTGATATAGCCATTTTGTTCAGCATGGTTGAAAATATGATAACTATTTCTTTTAGGATGACTAATCCCCCGAAGTCTCCGGGGGGAGGTCGGAAATTTTTGAACTTTACCCAATGTTAACATATAGTATTGGTCATTGGGAAGTATACAGACGTTTTCAGAGGGGATTTTTGCTGGTAGGGGGGGGAGTGGGTCGGGGGTTATGTGGGAGGATCTTACCCTGAAGGAAGTTTTCATGGGAGAAGGGACATCGCTATGAAGGGGGCGCCGGATTTCCCAGCATTATTTAAATAAAGATCAGAAATTATATATAAAAAACAACTGAAAGTAAGGAGCAACATCAAAACTTAAACCGACAGAAAATATTACGTATATGATCGGGTTCATCCCCTAGTCAATACCTCGCTCTTTAAGCCAAAAATTATTTAGTACTTTCATAAGAGCTATTTATTCTAATTAGCGGCGTTTGTGATTAATGGGTCATTTTTAAAGAATTGGAACAAAATTCAAACTTTAGCTTAAAGAGCAAGGTATTTACTAGGGGGCGAACCCTCTAATATCCGTATTAAAAATATAAGAATATAGAGGTTCGTTACGTAAGTTAATTCGTAAGTTACGTATATTTATTACTAATAAAAACGTTCGTAAATAAAATTAAACAGGTTTCGAGAAAGTCATTTAACCAAATAAAAGTAAAATTAATATTCAAATTTTTTTATAATTATTCATGTACGGTGAGCCAGAATCAAAACCTGCATTAATTCAAAAACACTCAAAAATTAAATAAAAAAAGACAAGTTTTTTTTAACTGAAAGTAAGGAACGACGTTAAAACTTAAAACGAACAGAAATTATTCCGTATATGAAAGGGGCTGTCCCCTCCTCAACGCCTCGCTCTTTACGCTAAAGTTTGACTTTCTCACATCTCTATTTTTTTAAACACTGAAAAACTTAAGCGTAAAGAGCGAGGCGTTGAGGAGGGGACAGCCCCTTTCATATACGGAATAATTTCTGTTCATTTTAAGTTTTAACGTCGTTCCTTACTTTCAGTTAAAAAAAAACTTGTTTTTTATATTTAATTATTGGTAAAGACGGTGGGAGCAGTGAAGATGTTGAATAGCCAAGACTCAGGGTGTTTTTTCACAGTTGAAAAAAAGTTTGAAGTTGAAGATAAATCTGCAAACCAAGACTAGAATATTGGAAGCTACAGTAATGACAGTGGTCACATATGGTTCTGAAGCATGGGTGCTCCAAAAAGCGGAGGAATATCTGCTTGCTTTTTTTCAGAGAAATTGCCTACGCATTGTTCTAGGTGCCCGGCTGACTGACTGTATTTCAAACAGTAGGCTGTACAAAAAATATGGTTCTATCCCGCTTTCTATGACTATAACGAGAGAAAATTTGAGATGACTTGGTCACGCTCTGCGGATGAAGGATGACAAATTGCCGAAGGTTATCCGTTTTGGCCAACTGTCAAGGCCTAAGCGGAAAGCAAATCGTCCGCGGTTGGGGTGGGAGAAAGAAAGATTTAAGGGAAATGAAAACCCCCTTGGATGGTGTAAAAAGGAAGGGCCTTGAATAAATAGGGATAGAGGAGGAGTGTGGGTAGCTGCGTTGGTCTCAAGTGGCTTGATGCTGTGGTGAGTTGTTAGTAGTAGTAGTAGTAGTACTTCACTCGTTACTTAGTCAGCGCTTTTGCGCTGTCAATAAAAGTGAGATAGAACCACATTCTCAATACAACTTGTTGTTTCATACACGGTCAGTCCAACGAGTACCCAAAATTATCTGCAGCCAAGTTTTCTGGAAAACATCTAGAAAATTCTCCTCCGTCCTTTGGACGGCCCTGATCTCAGAACCATGCTTGACCAGTTTCATCACTGTAGCATCCAATATTCTAATCATAGTTCAAAGACCTATCTTCTTAGTGTTTTAACGTTTTTTTATTTGTGAAAAAACACCCTTGACCATAGCCATTCTGCTTTAAATACCTTCACCGAATCCAACATCTTTAATAATAATCTTTAAAGTAAAAATGAATATATATCACACACAGGAAAAAACATTAGGCTTTTTCTTTGCCTGATCATGGTTGTGCGTTTAGGGATTTGTGTGTCACCGCATGATAGTATTACGATGTGTCGTGGCTATACGTCAATAAATCCGTAGCAATATAGCTTTTCGATTCTCCTAAGCCGACAGGCTTTCCCAAAATTTTCACTTGATAGCTTTTTGGCACCATTCCGGGCCAAAAATTTATATTCTTGCTTAAAAGGTATTCAACTTTGAATTTCTGTTTGGCTTGGATATCTCCTTACAAAAAAATATAAGAACGAAAAACAAACATTAAACACACATTAAAGATCAAGCTTAGCTTATGTGGAAAGCTCCTTTGTTGGGTTTGTAGAGATGCTGAATTTGATTGTATAACTTTAATTGAGGTAGATTTTTTGTGGTTTTGACAGTAAAGGGCGTAAACAAAATTAATATTAAGAAGAGTAAGTCGTTTAGATTCGGCATAAGTGAAAGTTGAAGGGGTGATGTTGGGAAACGGAAAGATCGATCAAATGAATAGCTTCACTTGAATAGGTAGAGTTACTTGTATGCATGTTGGATGAAGTGAAGGCATTAAAATTAGAATAGCCAGCCTTTTCCCCAAGTTGAAAAAATTTTGGAATAATAGGAAGATGAGTTTGCGAACCAAGATTAGAATATTGGGAGCTACAGTGACAACAGTGGTCTACTATGGTTCTGAAAAACTGGTACCCTGAAATACGGAGAAAGATTTCAAAATGACAATATTTTAAACAACAATTTATATAGTGGAAAATTCTACTGAAAGGCGAAATAATAATTATACTATTATTATTATACTATATATTTACTATAAACGTGTAATTTCCTATAAAATTTACCATAAATACGTAATGTTTAAACTGAAAATAAACCGAAAGCATCTTAAAATATAAAGGGATGTCCAGCCTCAACTCCCCGCTTTTGTAATCCAAAGTTTCGACTTGAAATTTGCTGGAACAATATTAGTGTTTCATTTATCTATTGTCTTCAAAAATGCTTTAATGAAGTTTTGTCTTTTTACCTTGACACCCCATACTTTAAAGTAAATCTAGTTGACAGTGACATTGTTTTGCATAACGATTAACATTTATTTAGTTAAACGATAACATTTATTATAACATTTATTTAGTTGCGACAAAAAATGATTGATAAAGTATATTACTGTCTTTAATGTAAAAGATAAACTTTAGGGTAAAGAGCAGGTGGTTGAAGAGGCAGTAGACTCCCTCACCTTTCAGATAATTTCAATTCATTCTTAATTGTATCATTTTTAAATGGTATTTACTTTCAAGCAAAAGACATGTCTACTTGTTATTAGCAAATATAGTTCAATGCAACGATTCATCGCCTTATACAACTCAAAGAGAGAATTAGTGAGGCAATATAAAATAATTGGCTACAAGTTAGTATATTGTTCTTTTGCCGCTTTTTAAGAGAGGAAACCCCAGGTTGCACATGAATTATCATTTAATTCCTTGCGTTAAGTAAGGTAATGGATAAAATATTAGATACCAGGCTTTATAAATGGTTAGAAAAAATAATATAATACATGAAGCACAAGGAGGTTTTAGGACAGGGTACTTGACGGTAGATACAATATTTATTTTAAAGGAATTAATTAATAAGTAAGGAAAGGGAAAAACTTGGCTTTATGTGGGGTTTCTGGACCTCCATAAGGCGTTTGACATTGTCGACAGAGAGCCATTGAAGGATGCCCTGTTTAGAGTTGGCCTCCCTCATTTGTTTGTGAGGTTGATAGTGAGTATGTATTTTTGTGTGAGTGGAATCATGTTAGTTGGTAACAGATTTTCTAGCATTTTTAATATTAAACTGGGAGTAAAACAGGGCAGCACTCTTTCTCCTTAATTGTTTAATATTTTAATAAATGATATTGTTGATTTTCAAGAGAATAGATGGGCTCAGAAATTTACTCTAGGGACCCATAAGCTATCACTTTTATTATTTGAAGATGATATTGCTTTTGTGTTTAGTACACCGCAAGATCTGCATAAGCTTCTGAATCTTATAGAAGAATATTTGCAGATGAAAGAATTAAGGCTGAATGATAAAAAGAGTGAAGTTGTTATTTTTTGAAAAAAAAGGAAAGTACGTGGCAATGATAATTTTACATTTAAATTTAATAATAAGGAACTGAATGTAAGAAAAATAATAAATATTTATGATTTGTTTTATCGGAGAATGGAAGTTTAAAGAGTCATGTTGATGAAATAATTAATAGAGGCAAAGTGGCCATGTCTGCAATTTTTAGAAATCCGACGACTGGGGAGATACTATGCCTAATGGGAATGAAAAACCTAAAAATGCATAAAAGAATATTTAATATAAAAATTTTACCAGTCACAAAATATGGAGCAGAGATTTGGGAAGGAGAAGCGGCACAAAAGTTGGAGTCCCTACAGCTCTAGTATTATATTAAATAAAAAAAACAATTTTTTTTTAACTGAAAGTAAGGAGCGACATTAAAACTTAAAACGAACAGAAATTATTCCGTATATAAAAGGGGCTGTCCCCTCCTCAACGCCTCGCTTTTTACGCTAAAGTTTCTTACGCCACAGCTTTATTTTTTTAAACGATAAAAAATTTTGGCGTAAAGAGCGAGGCGTTGAGGAGGGGACAGCCTCTTTCATAAACGGAATAATTTCTGTTCGTTTTAAGTTTTAATGTCGCTCCTTACTTTCAATTAAAAAAAACTTTTTTTTTTTATTAAATTTTTGAACTTTTTTGAAAAAATGCAGGTTTTGATCTTGGCTCACAGTGCATGAATAATTAAAACACAATTTTAATATAAATTTACTTTTATTTGGTTAAATGGCTTTCTCGAAACTTGTTTCATTTTATTTACGAACGTTTTTATTAGTAATAAATATACGTAACTTACGAATTAACTTACGTAACGAACTTCTATATTCATATATTTTTAATACGTATATTAGGGGGTTCGCCCCCTAGTCAATACCTTGCTCTTTAAGCGAAAGTTCGAATTTTGTTCCAGTTCTATAAATATGACCGCTTAATCACAAAGGCCGTTAATTAGAATAAATAGCTCTTATGAAAGTACTAAAAAATCTCTGGCTTAAAGAGTGAGGTATTGACTAGGAGGTGAACCCAATCATATATGTAATATTTTCTGTTTGTTTAAAGTTTTGATGTTGCTGCTGTTGCAGTTGAAAGTTTTCAACTGCAACAGCAGTTGCAGTTGAAAACTGCAGTTGAAAACTGCAGTTGCACTGATCTTTTTTTAAATAATGCTGGGAAGTCCCATGCCTTCTTCATAACAATGTCCGTTCCCCCATGAAAACTTCCTACATGGAAAGATCCTCCTACAAAACCCCCTACCCCAGGCACGTACGCAGGGATTTGTTTCTGGGGAGGGCCAATTTGTTTTTTGGGGGGGGCGAATCCTTCAAACCCATTATTCTGTGAGAAAAATCAGAAAATTATGGGAAAATGAAAAAATCGTGAGATTTCGGGGTCCGGGCCCGGAGGCCCCCCCCCCCTGCGTACGTCCCCGCCCGACCCCCCCCCCCCAACTACCAGGAAAATCTCCCCTGAAAACGTCTGTACTGTATACTTCCCAATAACCAATACTATATGTTAACATTGGGTAAAGTTCATAAGTTTCAGCCCTCCTCCCGGGAACTTCGGGGGATTAAGTCATCCTAAAAGACATACTTATAATATTTTCGAATATGCTAAACAAAATATCTATCTCAAAATTGTGATCAGGTGACTTTGGGAAAACAATGAGCGTGGGAGGGGGCCTAGTTGCCCTCTATTTTTTTGGGTCACTTAAAAAGGGCACTGGAACTTTTAATTTTCATTCCAATAAACACTCCCACGATATTCTAGGACCACTGGGTCGATACGATCACCCCTGGGGAAAAAAATAAAATAAAAATAAACACGCACCCGTGATCTTTCTTCTGGCAAAAAATGCAAAATTCCACATTTTTGTAGATAGGAGCTTGAAACCTCTACAGTAGGGTTCTCTGATACGCGGATATGATGGTGTGCTTTTCATTAAGGTTCTATAGCTTTTAGGGGGTCTTTCCCCCTTTTTTCAAAAATCAGCCACGTTTTCTCAGGTGCGTAACTTTTAATTGGTAGGAATAAACTTGATGAAACTTATATATTTGAAATCAGCATTATTATCCATTACTTTTGATGTATCTATTTGTATCAAAATAACCGTTTTCTAGAGTTTCGGTTACCACTGAGCCGGGTCCCAATAACCAATACTGTATGTTAACATTGGGTAAAGTTCATAACTTTCAGCCCTCCTCCTGGGGATTTCGAGGGATTAAGTCATCCTAAAAGACTTAGTTATAATATTTTCGACCATTCTGAACAAAATGGCTATCTCAAAATTTTGATCGGGTGACTTTGGGAAAAAATGAGCGTGGGAGGGGGCCTACTTGCCCTCCATTTTTTTTTTGTCACTTAAAAAGGGCACTAGAACTTTTAATTTCCGTTCCAATGAGCCCTCCCACGATATTCTAGGACCACTGGGTCGATATGATCACCCCTGGAAAAAAAAATAAAAAAAAATAAAAAAAATAAACACGCATCCGTGATCTTTCTTCTGGCAAAAATGGAAAATTCCACATTTTTGTAGATAGGAGCTTGAAACCTCTACAATAGGGTTCTCTGATACGCTGAATACGATGGTGTGATTTTCATTAAGGTTCTATGACTTTTAAGGGGTCTTGTCCCCTTTTTCCAAAAATCAGCCAAATTTTCTCAGGCGCGTAACTTTTGATAGGTAAAATTAAACTTGATCAAACTTATCTATTTGAAATCATAATTAAAATCTGATTCTTTTGATGTATCTATTGGTATCAAAATTCCGTTTTTTAGAGTTTCGTTTACCATTGAGCCGGGTCGCTCCTTACTAACAGTTCGTTACCACGAACTGTTTGAAAAGACTGTTTGGGTTACATCAGACAACTCATTCATATATTCTGCAAGGTGATATGGACCTGTTTTCGTTAAAACTAGTCTACGTAGGTAGGTTATTTTGATGCTTGGATTTTGGTTGAAGCTCATTAGGTGTAATGAAGATAGACGAATAAGAGCAACTTATTATCAGATGTTGAGTTGTGTTTTGAAAACATCGTGGCCATCCCAAATTAGGTCATCATAGGCAGCGCAATAGCGCTGCCTAATTAAAGAACGATGTCGGCACAATGTATTATTTTTTTTTATTTTTTTTTCTTGGTCTTAATCCAGGGCACTTCGTATCGAAGGAGTTGTCGTAGAAACTTCGAAAAGGGCTCATTCGATTGGAAATTGAAGTGGCTAGTGCCCTTTTTAATAGTCGAAGGTGATTGGAGGTCACTCCCCCCCCCAAAAAACCTCAGGGCAAGGGTTTTAAGTCGTGTCCTGGGGGCACATAAAAACGATGTTGGCACAATGTGTTATTTATTATTTTTTTCATTTAGACCAGGGCACTTCGTATCGAAGAATTTGTTGAAGAAACTTCGAAAGGGGCTAATTTAATTGGAAATTGGAGTGGCTTGTGCCCTTTGTAATAGTCGAAAGTGATTGGAAGGCAACTAACACCCATTTCACGCCCATGATTTCCCGAAACACATCCAATCAAAATTTTGAGATAGTCATTTTGTCAGCGTAGTTGATTTCCAGATAGAAAATATGTTTTTGAGGAGGTCACTCCCCCCCCCAACCTTCAGGGCAAGGGTTTTAAGTTATCCCCTGGGGGCATATAAGAACGATGTTAGCACGATGCATTATTTATTTATTTTTCTTTTAGACCAGGGTACTTCGTTTGGAATAATTTGTCGTAGAAACTTCGAAAAGGGCTAATTCAATTGGAAATCAGAGTGGCTTGTGCCCTTTTTAATAGTCGAAAGTGAATGGAAGGCAACTAAAACCCCTTCCACGCCCACCATTTCCCGAAACACATACAATCAAAATTTTGAGATAACCACTTTGTTCAGCGTAGTTGATTCCCAGATAGAAATTATGTTTTTGAGGAGTACACTCCCCCACAGCCCTCATGGGGAGGGGGTGGAAGTTATGCCCTGGAGGCATATAAGGCTTTTGTAAAAAGTTTTGTCGTAGAAACTTCAAAAAGGCTCATTCAATAGGAAATTGAAAGGGCTAGTACCCTTTTTAATAGTTGAAAGTGATTGGAGAGCAACTAACCCCCCTCTCACGGCCACCCTTTCCTCAAACACATCCAATCAAAATTTTAAGATAGCCATTTTGTTCAACGTAGTTGCAAGTTTTGGAAATTAGGTAGTTGAGGATGACAACCCCTCGCCCTCCCCAGCCCTCAGGGAAGGGTTGTAAGTTATACCCTGGAGGCATATAAGGTTTTTATAGATCGTGTTGTCGTAATAACTTCATTCGATTGGAAAGGGCTCATTCGATTGGAAAGGGCTCATTCGATTGGAAATTGAAATGGCTAGTGCCCTTTTTAATAGTCGAAAGTGATTGGAAGGCAACTAGAATCCCTTCCACGCCCACCATATCCCCAAACTCATCCAATCAAAATTTTGAGATAGCCTTTTTGTTCTGCCAGTTTAAAGTTCAGGAAATTATACCTTTGAGCAGGGCACTCCTCCCACAGTCTTCAGGGCAAGGGTTATAAGTTATACCCTGGGGGCATATAAGTTTTTATTGAAATCTTTGTCGTAGAAAATTGAAAAAGGGCTCATTCGATTGGGAAATCAAAGGCCTTTTGCCCTTTTTAATAGCCAAAAGTGATTTGAGGGCAACTAACCCCCCTCTCACGCCAACCTTTTCCCCTGACACTTCCAATTAAATTTTTAGATAACTATTTTGTTCAGCGTAGTTGATTTCCAGATAGAAATTATGTTTTTGAGAAGGACACTCCCCCACAGCCATTAGGACAAGGGTTGTAATTTATGCCCTGGGGGTATATAAGGTTTTTATAGAAAACGTTGTCCTAGAAACTTCAAGAAAGGCTCATTCGATTGGAAATTCAAAGGGCTAGTGCCCTTTTTAATAGTCAAAAGTGATTGGAGGGCAACTAACCCCCCTCTCACGCCCATTTTTTCCCCAAATACATCTAAAAAAATTTTTAGATAGCCATTTATTCAACGTAGTTGAAAGTTTTGGAAATGAGGTGTTTGAGGATGACAACCCCTCCACCCCCACAGCCCTCAGGGCGAGGGTCGTGAGTTATGCCCTGGGGGCATATAACGTTCTTACAAAAAAAGATATTGTAGAAACTTTAAAAAGCGCTCATTCAATTTAAAATTGAAAGGGCTAGTGCCCTTATAATAGTCGAAAGTGATTGAATGGAAACTATCCCCTCTCTGACCCCCACCATTTCCCCAAACACATCCAGTCAATATTTTGATATATCCATTTTCTTCAACGTAGTCGAAAGTTCTGGAATTTAGGATGATAATACCATCAGAGCCCTCAGTGCAAGGGTTGTAAGTTATGGCCTGGAGTTGTATAAGATTTATATAGAAAGCTTTTGTAGAAATTTCAAAAGGGGCTCATTTGACTGAAAACTGAAATTACCCTTTTTAAAAGTCGAAAGTGATTGGAGAGTAATTAACCCCCCTCTCACATCCACCATTTCCCCAGATACATTCAACCAAAGTTTAGAAATAGCCATTTTGTTCATCGTAGATGAAACGAACAGAAATTACAATAAATAATCGAGTCAAACTCAAAACGAGCGGAAATTAACATAAGTAGGGCACAAAACCCCTATGCCTTCCGAAGGTCAGAACATAATTTGCACTTTACTGAAAAAATTCAAATGAATGTGCACTGTCAGTTTGATATATATATATATATACTGATATTAGTAATATAAATGTTAATATTATTTGATTTATGAAAGTTATAAAAGCAACAACATTTATATTTTTTTTCAGTGAAGTGCAAATTATGTTCTGGCCTTTTACAGTTCTTTTCTTAATTTGATTTAATTGCTAGTGTCTGTTGAGTTCTTTTTTGTTTCTTTTTTTTAGTATTATGTACTCCACTTGTACTACTTTTTGTTAGTTGTGGGTAATAAATGATTGATTGATTGATTGATAGATAGTTAGATCGTGTATTTCCAAAGCAAAAGAGCTATATACATACAAAAATTTATGGAAAATAAAGAAATGACCAACAGAACCAATTACGAAACACACAGAAACATGATAAATAGCAAAAAATACCTAATTGTAATTCCTAATTCCATATAATAAATAATAATTGTAAAAAACTTTCCCTTCTTACTAATCCCTTTTCTATGTACGCACCAATACGAAATATTGTGATTATTTTCCAGCTCCCAAGTATACGTTCAGTTAATTGTTTTGGCTTTAGTAATAATGCTCTTTCAGAAAATTGTCAGTTTTTTTCCAACCGCATCTCACACATAACAAACGTCTCTCTTTCTTTTGGTGTTTTGTCTCATTTATTTAAAGTATCTACTGTTTTACCTTTATATAAAAATAATTATTAATCTCTAATTTCAAATTATATACCCATTTCTTTTCTTTCTGTCATCTCCAAGTTTGTTGAAAGAGTAGTGTATTGTAGAACCTCTTCATTTGTTTTTAGTACTAATACAACTGCAGGAAATTCTCTTATAACTAACTGTCAGTATGGTTTTCGTCCCACTTTCTCTGCTTTGCATGCACATTCAGATACAACAGAGTTTGTGCATGTTAATCTGGACAAGGGATTTTGTGTTTTGGGTCTATTTTTTAACTTTTCAAATGTCTTTGATATGGTTGACTACTCTGTTCTTTTGTCTAAACTGTCTTTATTTGGAGTACATGGAGTCCCACTAGAATGGTTAAGGTCTTATCTGTCGGGAAGATCTCGGTATGTTTCAGTTAATGGTAATTCTTCCACTACTTTGCCTATATTGTCCCACAGGGCTCTGTGCTTGGACCACTTTTGTTTTTAATTTACATTAATGATCTCGTTGATGGTCTTCATCCCTTGTGCACCCTATTCTTTTTGCTGATGACAGTAACTTTTTCATTGCTGCAGTGGACTTGCCATCTGCCACTTCCCTAGCTCAAGGTCTTCTTGATAAAGTAAAGAATTGGTGCTGATCAAATGGTATGACTCTCAACAGCCAAAAAAGTGCCATTGTACACTTCAGGACCCCTTATCGTATGAGAGATGTAAGGGAGCCAATCATCCTTACTTATGGGAATGATGTTATACCGCAAGCTGCTATGGTGAAATTTCTTGGTGTGTATCTTGACTGTTTTCTCTCTTTTAAGCCTCATATAACTCACACCCGTTCCCTCATCTTCCGCCAGTCTTCAATGTTGCACCGGGTTAACTCATTTCTTCCCCCAGATGTTATGCTTTCTCTTTATTATGCTTTTATTTTTCCTTACCTTTCTTAGTGCTGCTCTGTCTGGGGTAATACTAATAAATCTCTTCTCTGCTCATTTCAAAGAGCCCAAAATAGGGCAATGAAGGCTACTTTTCTTCTCCCTCGGCTTTACCCTTCCTCTGATCTTTATAATGATACTGGAATAGCTCCGCTGGATCGCATTGTGAGTAAAAGTAATCTTTATTTACCGCATTCTGCTTTTCTAGGTATACTTCCACGGCCTCTACAGCAATTTTTTTCACGGACAGGCTCAGGTAGGTACTCTATTTTTCTACGTAGTTCTTCTCTTAGATTTATTTTGCCCAAACGTTCATCTACAGCAGCCCAGAGGTCTCCTGTTTATAAATCAATTCAATTATGGAATTCAATCTCACCGGATGTCCCGTTATTTCTGTCTTCAAAGGCAGTTATTCGTCGTGTATTTCCAGTTTAGTAATTTCTCTCTCCTTGGTTTTTTTTCCCTGTTTTCTCTTTTCCTAGTGTTTCTCCTTTTGTGTTTTTCCCTTATATATCGTTTTTTTTTTTTTTTTTTTTTTTTTTTTTTTTTTTTTTTACTGTATGGTATTGTTTATTCTCTTTAATCTTTATTTCATATATATTTTTTTATTTATATTAATATTCATGGTTGTTTTAGTACTTTATTATTGTGTTGTAAGGCCCACAACAAGCCAAGCTTCTTGGGCTAATTAATTTTTCTTTACGTTTGTAATACAGTTTAGTATTAATAAAATGATGATGATGATGATGATGTATTACTACTTTGTAAAATACCAGGAAGCAGCAAAACAATCCCATGTAAGTATTTTTCCCTCAAATCAGAGAGCACCGGGCACTTTCGAATAAAATGGTCCAAATATTCGTCCTCATCTCTATAAAGTGGACACAAATACCGACCTTCAGGATGAACTATCCCCCTGTCAAAGACCATTTACCTGCTCTGGATTGGAAGGCAATTCGCCCAAAGCTGAATCCATCAACATAAAATCATGTAGATTTCCTATCCAAAACTAGGTTTAGCCTGATTATAATGATTCAATGTAGTAGAATTAAAAGCCAGCCCTTTCCAATACTGGATTTCTTGACCCTCTAAGATAAATCGTACCTGGCTTACTAAATTTGTTGGTAGTTCCCGGGTACCAAGACCATCATTCCATAAGTAAGGCATTCCCACTCTTTCTAGTAATTAATTTAAAAAAAACTTTTTCCACAAAGTAAGTTTTTCAAAGAAAAGTAAAGAACTCCATTAAACAAAGATGAGCAAAAATAAAATCAAATAATCTACCAAGCGTCAAACTACCCCAAATGGGCATCGATAAATAAATGAAACCAAAAACGAACAGAAATACAGAATTTATATACTACATTCTACTTATGATCCTGTTATCATATAAGATCCTTGTTATTTTTATTAGAATTTTACTTATATTATAATTATTAAGGAAAATACAAGACCCACACTGGGATTTAAAACAACTAATATTACATGCTGGTATTCAAAACTTTTCACCGTCAGGTTTTCAAGAAATTCAGTGATCAGCCTAAAAATCAGACATAATATTTAAATACTCTTAAAAGTATAATTGTGCTAAATTACTTAGAAAACTAATTAAATAAATTGTTAAATAATTTTCAAAGAACACAAGAAGAGACGCAATTTTACTGAGAAAGAGAGAATTCACTTGTAAAAAGTTCTGTGACTTGCAAACTTTTATAAGACAAGGAGATATAAGACTTAAAAAATACATAGATAAACGTGCCTCGGATAATATTATGAAAACCTTAAAAAAACAATGCTAAATCAGAAAACCTAGTGTGATCCCAGAATGGATTTAGGGGGCCAAGAATCTCAGTGAAGTTTATTTATCCTATTTTCCAGGGTAGGAAATTGTCTCTCCATGGCGATGCGATACCCATTCATAGAATACAGAAAGTATTGACTGCACAACTTAAAATTGCGAAATAAAAAAAAATTGCGCAACCGGAATCAGAGGCAGAAGTACGCAATATATACAATGACAAGACATTAAGAATTCCATTAACCTCTGTGTTTACAAACTGCCTCTTCAAGTTACTTCTAAAGGTCTGGGCTTTATAAGATCATTTTAAATCGGGTTCAACTGAATTTCTTTGCTGAGCAGTCTCACCTTGTAGTAGGACAAAGACCAAATATGTAATAAGAATGATTAGAACTAACATGTGTGTAATCTACGCAAGAAGAAGTGCGATTCGGCCAATTGTGAAGTACTCAGTCACGTTTATTTTCAAATAAAGCTAACAAAAATCGTGATTGAAGTTTCATAAAGTTGCGAAACATTTAATGTCTTCTTGCTAATTAAAAAGCTAAAAGAAGAATTTTGATAACGGGATATGTATTTGTTACGATAGTCAGACAAAATGTCCGAGTGGTCATAATTGTTGAATAAAGATTAAAACCCTACATGGAAATATTATACAAAAAATCAGAATTAATAGTAGAAAGACCTAATAGTAGATAACCTATGAACTTTTAATGCTTTCAAACTCTTAACTGCTGTTTACAATCCTCTATCTTTAAACCGAGGATATACAGTTTTTAGGATGGGTTTTTTCTCCAATGGTGGCCGGTGTTTACAGCCCCCCCCCCCCCGAAAATACCTCCCCCCGCGGAAAATTCTCCCCAGAAAATACCCCCCCCGCGAAAAATTACCCCCGTGGAAAATACCCCCAGAAAATACCCCATCGTGGAAAATATCCCCCGCGGAAAATATTCCCCAGAAAATCCCCCCCGCAGAAAATCCCCCCCCAAAAAAAATACCCCCTGTGGAAATTAAGGCTTTCCAAATTTGAGAATTTTATTTTAGTTTTTTTCCGTAGAGGGATGGAATTTTGGTGCTTGTGTATTATGCGCCACTCACTCAAGTTTACGGTGTGTAAAATCCGAGAACACATCGGTTTTTTTTTGTTAGTTTCTTCGTTACTTTAGAGATAAATTTGCGCTATAGATTTGCACATTAGAGGGGGGGGGGTAATTATGACGGGTCTGCATACAAAATGTGTTCGGTACAATTATTTTGTATATTAGATTGATAGAACCCAAAACGAATAGAAATAATAATAAATAACCTATTCAAACTCAAAATAGCAACAATTAGCATCAGTAGGGCTGACAGCCCCCACACCTCCTCAAGACGAGAAAGTAATTTGTAAAATACAGTTTAAATGTTTTCACTTTTTTGACTTCAACAAATAAAGAAGTATTAAGACTATAAGGAATAGATATCACAATATGTATATCAAACTGACAATACACGTTTTTTTTTAAGTTAAGTACAAATTTTTTTCTGGTCTGAAGAAGACATGGATGTTGTCAGCCATACTCCTTGTACTTTTTGCTCGTTTTGAGTTTGACTAGGCTATCTATTATGATTTCTGTTAGTTTTGTGTTTCATTTATTTGTTAATGGTGATTTGTGGTAGTTTTACTCTTGGAAGATAAGAAAAAAGGAACTCGTAGAATTTGATAACGCTTTTGTCCGTAAAAACTTAAACTATTTAGAATGTGTTGGTTCTCAAAGCCAACCATCTTTTCGAAGGATAGCCAAACCTTCTAAAACTTTTTGGTGTCATATGTCTTAGCTTAATATTGATGATTGTTTGCCTAAATTATTTTTCTTCTTCAATTTTTTTTTAATTTGGCACCCACTACTGCCAAAAATTGCAGAAAATCATATGGAAGCCTTTTCAACAAAAATGGATTTGAGTTTTTTTTTCTAAGATTTTAAGATACTTCTGATATGTAAATTCATCTTTTTCCCGTTCCTTAACACTTTTCAACAAAACTATAAAAAACTCAGATAAAAGTTTCAAACTTAGAAACCTTATTTTCCACAGAGAGGGAGGGTATTTTCCACGAGGGTATTTTCCAAGAAGAGGGTATTTTCCACGGGGGTACTTTCCGAAGGAGGGGGAGGGTTGTCTTTCGCGTTGGAGGGCATTTTTCGGGGGGTTAAACACCCCCCTCCATTAACTTTATTCATTTATGTTATTTTACTGTGTTCATGGCCGTATATTTGGCTTTAAAATACACTTATTTGTCTATCTATCTTATATGCAGAATAATTGTACTAAACAAATTTTGCATGTAGTCCCATTATGCTACCCCCCCTCCCTAGTGTGCAAATCTATAGCACAACTTTATTTGTAAAGTAACGAAGAAACTAACAAAAAAAACCGGTTTGTTCTCGAATTTTACACAGCGTAAACTTGAGTGAGTGGCGCATAATACACAAGTACCAAAATTCCATCCCCCTATGGAAATTAAAAAAATTAAACTCAAATAAAATTGTCAAATTTGGAAAGCCTTATTTTCCACGGGGTGTTTTTTTTTTGGGGGGGGGGGTATTTTCCGTGGGGGGGTATTTTATAGGGGTGTATATTCCGGGGGGTATTTTCCGGGAGGGGGTATTTTCCGCGGGGGTATTTTCCGCGGGGAGGGGGATTTTCCGGGGGGTATTTTCTTGGCAGGGGTATTTTCTGGGGGAGGGGGTATTCGCCAGGGGGGGTATTCGCCTAGAACCGTCTCCAATGGACGACTTGGACAAGATCAATAGGAGACAATGTCCAGAATTAGCTGAAACCAAAGGTGATCTATTGCAGGCAATACTCAGACAAAGGGATAGAAAACAAAACAATTAAGAAGAAAGGAAGGACTGCTGAATTATATAAGCTGGCAAATAAGATTTAAAAGGAGGTGTTAGAGCAAATTTTGCAGCCAGGAGCTAATAAAAATGGTTGGATGAAGTTAAAAGAACAAAAGCTTTTTGTATGTGCGTTTTCTTTCACGCTTCAGAATTATTATTCATTGATTATTTTCTGAATTACAAATGTAAGCCGTGGTAACGCAGTGGATTGATCTCTGGTCAATAAAATGGAACCTTCGGTTCAATCCCAGATGTTTAAAGCCAAAATTTCTAGGTAGCCCTTATAACCAAGACAGTCGAAAAACCTGAGCTACAGACTTATTGGGTGTCATAACACATATAGCCCCAAAGTCAAGGGTGCAAAATTTTAAAGGAAAATCGGTTTTGAAAGAAGGGCTTTATACATAAAATTCAATTCAAATGCAATTGCGCATTGTTGAAACTACATCAATGCGAGGATTTTTCAGTTTATATAAATTGAGGGCTCCATGTAAAGTCAAAGAATCTCCTCCCCTCCCCATCTATTACTGATAAAGTCATATTACATCTCTGTCAACCCTTGAGCGTTTAGGGATTACATAGAATATTGTTTGGCAAATGAACTCATCTTTATTCTTATTACGTAGCAGGAAACAATTAATCTTGGGTATTATTTATGCTCTTAGGAAGGATATTTTGGACCTCCTGCCAGAAATGTTTCTTTGAAATGCTGAAGTAAATTTCAATGTAATACTTGTAATACTTCAGTTAGTGTTTGATCATCAGAATTTGTGGATTGAGAGATGGTATTACCGTATGACGCTCTTAGGGTCCCATCAAAGAAAGACTCCGCTTAATGCAATAATGCAGATTCACCTAAAGTATATCTTTTTTATATGCTCATCATTGGCCTACAACTGCCTGCCTGTATCTGCAAAAAATATTAAACACTTCAATACCCCCTCCCCCCTGATCTCTCGGATATAAAAATAAATCTACTTATTGAGGAAATGTTGAATGGTATTTAATCCACCCAAAATCTGGGAAATAAAATGAGCCATCCTTCATTACAGCAAACTAGTGGAATCTAAATTAATTACATAGAATTAAAAAATTGAACAGTGCGTAAGGAGCAACATTTGAACTTAAAACAAACAGAAATTATTCCGTATATGAGGGGGGCTAGCCCCTTCTGAATTCTTAACTCGTTACGCTGAAGTTTTTTGTACTTTTTTTTACTTCTTCTTCAGTGCCATCCTTTGGGGGTAGCAAGTGGTGCAACCATGCCGGGTCCGCACCTACCGGAGCTCCATATACTTTCAAATCTCCATAAAACTGTTTATGGAGGAACCAGGACCTCTTGTCCCGTGTTGTCGGACACTAGTCCTTTTCTTTTTTTCTTTATTTAACTTAATTTATCTCCACTCTGGGATTCCCTGTGAGACCCCCCACCCATTTTTCTTTCACTTCGTAATCTCTGGCTTTTCCGTTTATCGTAAGATTTTTCCCCAGATGGATTAATTGGCTCGAAGACTTTTGCGCAATTCGGTGACTCTTCCCTGAGTTAAAGATATTCTTGAATGGAAACAACCCCTTTCATATAAGGAATAATTTATGTTCGTTTTAAGTTTTAATGTCGCTCCTTAGTAATGGGGCCATAATACATTCTATAACATGCCCTCCCTTTTTCCATAGGCACATCTATGACATGCCCTGCCTTTTTCTATAGGATTTCAAAGTCATGCCCTCTGACGTCACGCGGCAAAACTGTTTCTAGGCAACATTCCTACCCTTGGCAAGAGTTTAAAGGTTTGGTCAGGTTTTGTTCTATGACACACCCCTTTTCCCTGTTTCTGGGCAAAATCATGTCTCTAGACACGTTCCCAGGTGGTTGAAACTATTAATCGAGGATCAGTTTCTTTCTGGAAGTTGGACAGTCAACATGGATGCTTACACATTATTGAATATTAGAAGTGTTGATGAAACGGAACTTACAGTGCCTAAGGTGGCGGTAGAAGTTACAAGGGGTTCCTGACTAACCTTAGAATGGGACAATATGTATAATGGATATGCTGTAACATTTAGCAAATTCAAGTCGGAAGAACAATTGTGTTTCGCGGCTAAGGTGGTATTTGTGCATATATAGAGACTACAAGATGGATTAAATGTGCTGACAAAATATATTGAAGAGAATAATTTATAGAAAACAGTCTATATTTAGCAGTGGGAGTGTTAAAATGCATAGATTTGAGAGACAGAAAATCATGCATAATCTAGTAAAATTGGAAAATTGGTTAGTTTTTTAGATGGTGACTCTCTGGAATTGTCTCTTCAAAGAAAGATATTTTCTGGAGAAATACTTAACAATATAATGGGAACCGATTCTCCGTCATTAGACATTGTATGAAGCTTTTACGTCGTGATCCAACCGCATTTACACAATTTATTGACATATTAATCGAAACAAGACAAAATGATATTGTGGATTTGCTTTTGAACATACTACCTTAGAAGTTTAAGACTACGATTTTTTTTTCATGAGAAATATTTTGTTCAAACAGGATTTACTCCACTCTCTCCTTCCATCTCAATTTGTCGATCGTAGCTCAGTTTTATTTTGGCGGTGAGAGTGTCAACAAATGAAAAAAATGTTCTATACATGTCCACTATCCATTTATACACTGGGCAGCTGGTCATCCTGTGAGAATTGTACAATGATTGACGAGGATGATAAAAGTATAAATTATGAAATCCGTGTCAATTGCATAGAGGTTAAGCAGTGCAAATTAAAGACTATAATTATTGTCTTGAAGAGATTTGTGACTCTCATAATAGAGGATTCTTATGCTCCAATTGTCACTATGATAAATGCGACCAATGGGAAAATACTTATCCTGGTCTGATTGCGAAAATCCCTAAACGTGTGTTCAGTTTATTTTTAAGAGACTTGTATCGTCGTGGCTTTAAATTATTTTGGGAAGAAGAACCTGGTCTACGCTTCAACTGTTGGAATAATAAAAGAATTTGGTTTCTACAACATCGCTATGAAGATACTGCCTACTTTGATTATAAACATACAGACTTTTATTTGGCTGTTACAGAAAGTGATTCTTGATATGACAATTTTGTATATGACATTGCTTCAAATAGGCAAATTGAAACACGAGATTTTTATCATATGAATCAGAGTAGTATTATTGACTTTACAATGAATTTAATAAAAATGAAGTTACCCTATATTGTAGAAAAAGTTACCCTGAGGCTGCACGTCAAGACGAATACAAGTTGAATCCTGACGAGCTATCACCACTTATCGTTTCGGAAGATTACCTGTACGTAGAAGAAGAAATCTAAAGGACACAGTGTTTTATATACAAATTTTATTAATAAACAAATTTCAATATATTCTTAAAGCATTTCACGTTTAGGGCACCAAAATTTATATTATAGAGGTAAGCAAGAGCATTTTCAATTATAAAGTCGTTCAATCTAGAATTGTCACCATAAATTTTGATAAATTCCATGTAAGTATGTCCACGACTTCGAAAAATAAAGCATAATAGGGCATGAAAACCACAGCTTTTCGTTGATAAATCTTGTACCCACTTCCGATTTTGAATAATATATTTTCCACTCTGGTCGAGAAAATTTTAATATGAGGTGTGTAGAATGTATTTGGCAAGCCAAGTGGATCAAAAAATTCTATATTGCTTCTTGTTTGAAAGATGCACAGCCAATGCCCCGTCTTTACGCTCGATGGGCTGCTATTAACAATAAGTAGGGTATTGTCAACATGTTGAATAAGCTCCAGTAAATCTGAAGGTATGTAATAAGATCTATATTTGGACATGTAGGGGTCCATGTTAAATACATCAAGTATTTGTTCCGTGTTCATGGTGCCAAGTCTAATAAAACACTGCCGTCAGGAGTAGTTTCCAAATAGGTTTCAAGTTGATTTAGGGAGATTCATGCAATGCTTTCCTCCAGTGGTTTGGTAAAGGTACACTCTATCCGCACATTTCCCGTCCGGACAATACTCATATCTTGAGTACCAGACAAATCTAATACAATGATGTCATGTGTTTTCGCGAACATTTCTTCACTTGTACCATTTTCGAATAATTGAGAATCTCGATCTAGGGATTGCATTGTCAATTTGTAGAGGGAGGGTCTCGTAGAATTTATGAAAGGAAAAATTCTAGAGTGGGATTTCCTTTACTTTAGATACAAGCGATGAAATTCCAAATAATTCAAATTTATGCGGGGAATCTGTCCATTGTCCAACAGCGCTAGCACTTTTTAGAAAAGCTAATGCCAATTTCGATGGAATTTTGCCATTTATAAATGACAAATCAGTATAGATACGTGTACCTGTAGCAATATGACGTTGATTCGTGATTGTATGAGGAACACGTAGTTTAA